>NW_027673142.1:0-198000 GCF_964194105.1 Spermophilus citellus
TCTATCAATATAGGAGAAAACAGAGTGAAACGCCAACCTTCAAACTGTTACTGGAAACGAACGCTTCAACATAGAAGAACGAAATTTGGGGAACCAAGTGGGCTTAGTGTACTGATCATTACCTGAAAGTATCATCCAGTTTGGGTGAAAAAATAGTTTCTGAGATTTCTGGAGATTCGTAATTTTGGGAAGCTTGGCAACCCCTTTCAAGGACAGTGTATCTCGCCAGTCACTGCTTAGGGCAACATCAAGAGGAAACAAAACCTAGAGACAGAACTTGAAACTACATTATCGTGTCAAGTTTCAAGAAGCTAGCACAAACCGTGTTTGATTTAGAGTTCCACATACATCTATCAATATAGGAGAAAACAGAGTGAAACGCCAACATTCAAACTGTTACTGGAAACGAACGCTTCAACATAGAAGAACGAAATTTGGGGAACCAAGTGGGCTTAGTGTACTGATCATTACCTGAAAGTATCATCCAGTTTGGGTGAAAAAATAGTTTCTGAGATTTCTGGAGATTCGTAATTTTGGGAAGCTTGGCAACCCCTTTCAAGGACAGTGTATCTCGCCAGTCACTGCTTAGGGCTACATCAAGAGGAAACAAAACCGAGAGATAGAACTTGAAACTACATTATCGTGTCAAGTTTCAAAAAGCTAGCACAAACCGTGTTTGATTTAGAGTTCCACATACATCTATCAATATAGGAGAAAACAGAGTGAAACGCCAACATTCAAACTGTTACTGGAAACGAACGGTTCAACATAGAAGAACGAAATTTGGGGAACCAAGTGGGCTTAGTGTACTGATCATTACCTGAAAGTATCATCCAGTTTGGGTGAAAAAATAGTTGCTGAGATTTCTGGAGATTCGTAATTTTGGGTAGCTTGGCAACCCCTTTCAAGGACAGTGTATCTCGCCAGTCACTGCTTAGGGCTACATCAAGAGGAAACAAAACCTAGAGACAGAACTTGAAACTACATTATCGTGTCAAGTTTCAAGAAGCTAGCACAAACCGTGTTTGATTTAGAGTTCCACATACATCTCTCAATATAGGAGAAAACAGAGTGAAACGCCAAAATTCAAACTGTTACTGGAAACGAACGGTTCAACATAGAAGAACGAAATTTGGGGAACCAAGTGGGCTTAGTGTACTGATCATTACCTGAAAGTATCATCCAGTTTGGGTAAAAAATTATTTCCAGAGATTTCAGGAGATTCGCAATTTTGGGTAGCTTGGCAACCCGTTTCAACGACAGTGTGATCTCGCCAGTCACTGCTTAGGGCTACATCAAGAGGAAACAAAACCTAGAGACAGAACTTGAAACTACATTATCGTGTCAAGTTTCAAGAAGCTAGCACAAACCGTGTTTGATTTAGAGTTCCACATACGTCTATCAATATAGGAGAAAACAGAGTGAAACGCCAACATTCAAACTGTTACTGGAAACGAACGCTTCAACATAGAAGAACGAAATTTGGGGAACCAAGTGGGCTTAGTGTACTGATCATTACCTGAAAGTATCATCCAGTTTGGGTGAAAAAATAGTTTCTGAGATTTCTGGAGATTCGTAATTTTGGGAAGCTTGGCAACCCCTTTCAAGGACAGTGTATCTCGCCAGTCACTGCTTAGGGCTACATCAAGAGGAAACAAAACCTAGAGACAGAACTTGAAACTACATTATCGTGTCAAGTTTCAAAAAGCTAGCACAAACCGTGTTTGATTTAGAGTTCCACATACATCTCTCAATATAGGAGAAAACAGAGTGAAACGCCAAAATTCAAACTGTTACTGGAAACGAACGGTTCAACATAGAAGAACGAAATTTGGGGAACCAAGTGGGCTTAGTGTACTGATCATTACCTGAAAGTATCATCCAGTTTGGGTGAAAAAATAGTTTCTGAGATTTCTGGAGATTCGTAATTTTGGGAAGCTTGGCAACCCCTTTCAAGGACAGTGTATCTCGCCAGTCACTGCTTAGGGCTACATCAAGAGGAAACAAAACCTAGAGATAGAACTTGAAACTACATTATCGTGTCAAGTTTCAAGAAGCTAGCACAAACCGTGTTTGATTTAGAGTTCCACATACATCTATCAATATAGGAGAAAGCAGAGTGAAACGCCAACATTCAAACTGTTACTGGAAACGAACGCTTCAACATAGAAGAACGAAATTTGGGGAACCAAGTGGGCTTAGTGTACTGATCATTACCTGAAAGTATCATCCAGTTTGGGTGAAAAAATAGTTTCTGAGATTTCAGGAGATTCGTAATTTTGGGAAGCTTGGCAACCCCTTTCAAGGACAGTGTATCTCGCCAGTCACTGCTTAGGGCTACATCAAGAGGAAACAAACCTAGAGACAGAACTTGAAATTACATTATCGTGTCAAGTTTCAAAAAGGTAGCACAAACCGTGGTTGATTTAGAGTTCCACATACATCTCTCAATATAGGAGAAAACAGAGTGAAACGCCAACATTCAAACTGTTACTGGAAACGAACGCTTCAACATAGAAGAACGAAATTTGGGGAACCAAGTGGGCTTAGTGTACTGATCATTACCTGAAAGTATCATCCAGTTTGGGTGAAAAAATAGTTTCTGAGATTTCTGGAGATTCGTAATTTTGGGAAGCTTGGCAACCCCTTTCAAGGACAGTGTATCTCGCCAGTCAATGCTTAGGGCTACATCAAGAGGAAACAAAACCTAGAGATAGAACTTGAAACTACATTATCGTGTCAAGTTTCAAGAAGCTAGCACAAACCGTGTTTGATTTAGAGTTCCACATACATCTATCAATATAGGAGAAAACAGAGTGAAACGCCAAAATTCAAACTGTTACTGGAAACGAACGCTTCAACATAGAAGAACGAAATTTGGGGAACCAACTGGGCTTAGTGTACTGATCATTACCTGAAAGTATCATCCAGTTTGGGTGAAAAAATAGTTGCTGAGATTTCTGGAGATTCGTAATTTTGGGTAGCTTGGCAACCCCTTTCAAGGACAGTGTATCTCGCCAGTCACTGCTTAGGGCTACATCAAGAGGAAACAAAACCTAGAGACAGAACTTGAAACTACATTATCGTGTCAAGTTTCAAGAAGCTAGCACAAACCGTGTTTGATTTAGAGTTCCACATACATCTCTCAATATAGGAGAAAACAGAGTGAAACGCCAAAATTCAAACTGTTACTGGAAACGAACGGTTCAACATAGAAGAACGAAATTTGGGGAACCAAGTGGGCTTAGTGTACTGATCATTACCTGAAAGTATCATCCAGTTTGGGTGAAAAAATAGTTGCTGAGATTTCTGGAGATTCGTAATTTTGGGAAGCTTGGCAACCCCTTTCAAGGACAGTGTATCTCGCCAGTCACTGCTTAGGGCTACATCAAGAGGAAACAAAACCTAGAGATAGAACTTGAAACTACATTATCGTGTCAAGTTTCAAGAAGCTAGCACAAACCGTGTTTGATTTAGAGTTCCACATACATCTATCAATATAGTACAAAACAGAGTAAAACGCCAAAATTCAAACTGTTACTGGAAACGAACGCTTCAACATAGAAGAACGAAATTTGGGGAACCAAGTGGGCTTAGTGTACTGATCATTACATGAAAGTATCATCCAGTTTGGGTGAAAAATTATTTGCTGAGATTTCAGGAGATTCGTAATTTTGGGAAGCTTGGCAACCCGTTTCAACGACAGTGTGATCTCGCCAGTCACTGCTTAGGGCTACATCAAGAGGAAACAAAACATCGAGATAGAACTTGAATGTACATTATCGTGTCAAGTTTCAAAAAGCTAGCACAAACCGTGTTTGATTTAGAGTTCCACGTACACCTATCAAGATTGGAGGAAACAGAGTGAAACGCCAACATTCAAACTGTTACTGGAAACGAACGCTTCAACATAGAAGAACGAAATTTGGGGAACCAAGTGGGCTTAGTGTACTGATCATTACCTGAAAGTATCATCCAGTTTGGGTGAAAAAATAGTTTCTGAGATTTCTGGAGATTCGTAATTTTGGGAAGCTTGGCAACCCCTTTCAAGGACAGTGTATCTCGCCAGTCACTGCTTAGGGCTACATCAAGAGGAAACAAACCTAGAGACAGAACTTGAAACTACATTATCGTGTCAAGTTTCAAGAAGCTAGCACAAACCGTGTTTGATATAGAGTTCCACATACATCTATCAATATAGGAGAAAACAGAGTGAAACGCCAACATTCAAACTGTTACTGGAAACGAACGCTTCAACATAGAAGAACGAAATTAGGGGAACCAAGTGGGCTTAGTGTACTGATCATTACCTGAAAGTATCATCCAGTTTGGGTGAAAAAATAGTTTCTGAGATTTCTGGAGATTCGTAATTTTGGGAAGCTTGGCAACCCCTTTCAAGGACAGTGTATCTCGCCAGTCACTGCTTAGGGCAACATCAAGAGGAAACAAAACCTAGAGACAGAACTTGAAACTACATTATCGTGTCAAGTTTCAAGAAGCTAGCACAAACCGTGTTTGATTTAGAGTTCCACATACGTCTATCAATATAGGAGAAAACAGAGTGAAACGCCAACATTCAAACTGTTACTGGAAACGAACGCTTCAACATAGAAGAACGAAATTTGGGGAACCAAGTGGGCTTAGTGTACTGATCATTACCTGAAAGTATCATCCAGTTTGGGTGAAAAAATAGTTTCTGAGATTTCTGGAGATTCGTAATTTTGGGAACCTTGGCAACCCCTTTCAAGGACAGTGTATCTCGCCAGTCACTGCTTAGGGCTACATCAAGAGGAAACAAAACCGAGAGATAGAACTTAAAACTACATTATCGTGTCAAGTTTCAAAAAGCTAGCACAAACCGTGTTTGAATTAGAGTTCCACATACATCTATCAATATAGGAGAAAACAGAGTGAAACGCCAACATTCAAACTGTTACTGGAAACGAACGGTTCAACATAGAAGAACGAAATTTGGGGAACCAAGTGGGCTTAGTGTACTGATCATTACCTGAAAGTATCATCCAGTTTGGGTGAAAAAATAGTTGCTGAGATTTCTGGAGATTCGTAATTTTGGGTAGCTTGGCAACCCCTTTCAAGGACAGTGTATCTCGCCAGTCACTGCTTAGGGCTACATCAAGAGGAAACAAAACCTAGAGACAGAACTTGAAACTACATTATCGTGTCAAGTTTCAAAAAGCTAGCACAAACCGTGTTTGATTTAGAGTTCCACATACATCTCTCAATATAGGAGAAAACAGAGTGAAACGCCAAAATTCAAACTGTTACTGGAAACGAACGGTTCAACATAGAAGAACGAAATTTGGGGAACCAAGTGGGCTTACTGTACTGATCATTACCTGAAAGTATCATCCAGTTTGGGTGAAAAAATAGTTTCTGAGATTTCTGGAGATTCGTAATTTTGGGAAGCTTGGCAACCCCTTTCAAGGACAGTGTATCTCGCCAGTCACTGCTTAGGGCTACATCAAGAGGAAACAAAACCTAGAGATAGAAATTGAAACTACATTATCGTGTCAAGTTTCAAGAAGCTAGCACAAACCGTGTTTGATTTAGAGTTCCACATACATCTATCAATATAGGAGAAAACAGAGTGAAACGCCAAAATTCAAACTGTTACTGGAAACGAACGCTTCAACATAGAAGAACGAAATTTGGGGAACCAACTGGGCTTAGTGTACTGATCATTACCTGAAAGTATCATCCAGTTTGGGTGAAAAAATAGTTGCTGAGATTTCTGGAGATTCGTAATTTTGGGTAGCTTGGCAACCCCTTTCAAGGACAGTGTATCTCGCCAGTCACTGCTTAGGGCTACATCAAGAGGAAACAAAACCTAGAGACAGAACTTGAAACTACATTATCGTGTCAAGTTTCAAGAAGCTAGCACAAACCGTGTTTGATTTAGAGTTCCACATACATCTCTCAATATAGGAGAAAACAGAGTGAAACGCCAAAATTCAAACTGTTACTGGAAACGAACGGTTCAACATAGAAGAACGAAATTTGGGGAACCAAGTGGGCTTAGTGTACTGATCATTACCTGAAAGTATCATCCAGTTTGGGTGAAAAAATAGTTGCTGAGATTTCTGGAGATTCGTAATTTTGGGAAGCTTGGCAACCCCTTTCAAGGACAGTGTATCTCGCCAGTCACTGCTTAGGGCTACATCAAGAGGAAACAAAACCTAGAGATAGAACTTGAAACTACATTATCGTGTCAAGTTTCAAGAAGCTAGCACAAACCGTGTTTGATTTAGAGTTCCACATACATCTATCAATATAGTACAAAACAGAGTAAAACGCCAAAATTCAAACTGTTACTGGAAACGAACGCTTCAACATAGAAGAACGAAATTTGGGGAACCAAGTGGGCTTAGTGTACTGATCATTACATGAAAGTATCATCCAGTTTGGGTGAAAAATTATTTGCTGAGATTTCAGGAGATTCGTAATTTTGGGAAGCTTGGCAACCCGTTTCAACGACAGTGTGATCTCGCCAGTCACTGCTTAGGGCTACATCAAGAGGAAACAAAACATCGAGATAGAACTTGAATGTACATTATCGTGTCAAGTTTCAAAAAGCTAGCACAAACCGTGTTTGATTTAGAGTTCCACGTACACCTAACAAGATTGGAGGAAACAGAGTGAAACGCCAACATTCAAACTGTTACTGGAAACGAACGCTTCAACATAGAAGAACGAAATTTGGGGAACCAAGTGGGCTTAGTGTACTGATCATTACCTGAAAGTATCATCCAGTTTGGGTGAAAAAATAGTTTCTGAGATTTCTGGAGATTCGTAATTTTGGGAAGCTTGGCAACCCCTTTCAAGGACAGTGTATCTCGCCAGTCACTGCTTAGGGCTACATCAAGAGGAAACAAACCTAGAGACAGAACTTGAAACTACATTATCGTGTCAAGTTTCAAGAAGCTAGCACAAACCGTGTTTGATATAGAGTTCCACATACATCTATCAATATAGGAGAAAACAGAGTGAAACGCCAACATTCAAACTGTTACTGGAAACGAACGCTTCAACATAGAAGAACGAAATTTGGGGAACCAAGTGGGCTTAGTGTACTGATCATTACCTGAAAGTATCATCCAGTTTGGGTGAAAAAATAGTTTCTGAGATTTCTGGAGATTCGTAATTTTGGGAAGCTTGGCAACCCCTTTCAAGGACAGTGTATCTCGCCAGTCACTGCTTAGGGCAACATCAAGAGGAAACAAAACCTAGAGACAGAACTTGAAACTACATTATCGTGTCAAGTTTCAAGAAGCTAGCACAAACCGTGTTTGATTTAGAGTTCCACATACGTCTATCAATATAGGAGAAAACAGAGTGAAACGCCAACATTCAAACTGTTACTGGAAACGAACGCTTCAACATAGAAGAACGAAATTTGGGGAACCAAGTGGGCTTAGTGTACTGATCATTACCTGAAAGTATCATCCAGTTTGGGTGAAAAAATAGTTTCTGAGATTTCTGGAGATTCGTAATTTTGGGAACCTTGGCAACCCCTTTCAAGGACAGTGTATCTCGCCAGTCACTGCTTAGGGCTACATCAAGAGGAAACAAAACCGAGAGATAGAACTTAAAACTACATTATCGTGTCAAGTTTCAAAAAGCTAGCACAAACCGTGTTTGATTTAGAGTTCCACATACATCTATCAATATAGGAGAAAACAGAGTGAAACGCCAACATTCAAACTGTTACTGGAAACGAACGGTTCAACATAGAAGAACGAAATTTGGGGAACCAAGTGGGCTTAGTGTACTGATCATTACCTGAAAGTATCATCCAGTTTGGGTGAAAAAATAGTTGCTGAGATTTCTGGAGATTCGTAATTTTGGGTAGCTTGGCAACCCCTTTCAAGGACAGTGTATCTCGCCAGTCACTGCTTAGGGCTACATCAAGAGGAAACAAAACCTAGAGACAGAACTTGAAACTACATTATCGTGTCAAGTTTCAAAAAGCTAGCACAAACCGTGTTTGATTTAGAGTTCCACATACATCTCTCAATATAGGAGAAAACAGAGTGAAACGCCAAAATTCAAACTGTTACTGGAAACGAACGGTTCAACATAGAAGAACGAAATTTGGGGAACCAAGTGGGCTTAGTGTACTGATCATTACCTGAAAGTATCATCCAGTTTGGGTGAAAAAATAGTTTCTGAGATTTCTGGAGATTCGTAATTTTGGGAAGCTTGGCAACCCCTTTCAAGGACAGTGTATCTCGCCAGTCACTGCTTAGGGCTACATCAAGAGGAAACAAAACCTAGAGATAGAACTTGAAACTACATTATCGTGTCAAGTTTCAAGAAGCTAGCACAAACCGTGTTTGATTTAGAGTTCCACATACATCTATCAATATAGGAGAAAACAGAGTGAAACGCCAAAATTCAAACTGTTACTGGAAACGAACGCTTCAACATAGAAGAACGAAATTTGGGGAACCAACTGGGCTTAGTGTACCGATCATTACCTGAAAGTATCATCCAGTTTGGGTGAAAAAATAGTTGCTGAGATTTCTGGAGATTCGTAATTTTGGGTAGCTTGGCAACCCCTTTCAAGGACAGTGTATCTCGCTAGTCACTGCTTAGGGCTACATCAAGAGGAAACAAAACCTAGAGACAGAACTTGAAACTACATTATCGTGTCAAGTTTCAAGAAGCTAGCACAAACCGTGTTTGATTTAGAGTTCCACATACGTCTATCAATATAGGAGAAAACAGAGTGAAACGCCAACATTCAAACTGTTACTGGAAACGAACGCTTCAACATAGAAGAACGAAATTTGGGGAACCAAGTGGGCTTAGTGTACTGATCATTACCTGAAAGTATCATCCAGTTTGGGTGAAAAAATAGTTTCTGAGATTTCTGGAGATTCGTAATTTTGGGAAGCTTGGCAACCCCTTTCAAGGACAGTGTATCTCGCCAGTCACTGCTTAGGGCTACATCAAGAGGAAACAAAACCGAGAGATAGAACTTGAAACTACATTATCGTGTCAAGTTTCAAGAAGCTAGCACAAACCGTGTTTGATTTAGAGTTCCACATACATCTATCAATATAGGAGAAAACAGAGTGAAACGCCAACATTCAAACTGTTACTGGAAACGAACGGTTCAACATAGAAGAACGAAATTTGGGGAACCAAGTGGGCTTAGTGTACTGATCATTACCTGAAAGTATCATCCAGTTTGGGTGAAAAAATAGTTGCTGAGATTTCTGGAGATTCGTAATTTTGGGTAGCTTGGCAACCCCTTTCAAGGACAGTGTATCTCGCCAGTCACTGCTTAGGGCTACATCAAGATGAAACAAAACCTAGAGACAGAACTTGAAACTACATTATCGTGTCAAGTTTCAAAAAGCTAGCACAAACCGTGTTTGATTTAGAGTTCCACATACATCTCTCAATATAGGAGAAAACAGAGTGAAACGCCAAAATTCAAACTGTTACTGGAAACGAACGGTTCAACATAGAAGAACGAAATTTGGGGAACCAAGTGGGCTTAGTGTACTGATCATTACCTGAAAGTATCATCCAGTTTGGGTGAAAAAATAGTTTCTGAGATTTCTGGAGATTCGTAATTTTGGGAAGCTTGGCAACCCCTTTCAAGGACAGTGTATCTCGCCAGTCACTGCTTAGGGCTACATCAAGAGGAAACAAAACCGAGAGATAGAACTTGAAACTACATTATCGTGTCAAGTTTCAAAAAGCTAGCACAAACCGTGTTTGATTTAGAGTTCCACATACATCTATCAATATAGGAGAAAACAGAGTGAAACGCCAACATTCAAACTGTTACTGGAAACGAACGCTTCAACATAGAAGAACGAAATTTGGGGAACCAAGTGGGCTTAGTGTACTGATCATTACCTGAAAGTATCATCCAGTTTGGGTGAAAAAATAGTTGCTGAGATTTCTGGAGATTCGTAATTTTGGGTAGCTTGGCAACCCCTTTCAAGGACAGTGTATCTCGCCAGTCACTGCTTAGGGCTACATCAAGAGGAAACAAAACCTAGAGACAGAACTTGAAACTACATTATCGTGTCAAGTTTCAAGAAGCTAGCACAAACCGTGTTTGATTTAGAGTTCCACATACGTCTATCAATATAGGAGAAAGCAGAGTGAAACGCCAACATTCAAACTGTTACTGGAAACGAACGCTTCAACATAGAAGAACGAAATTTGGGGAACCAAGTGGGCTTAGTGTACTGATCATTACCTGAAAGTATCATCCAGTTTGGGTGAAAAAATAGTTTCTGAGATTTCTGGAGATTCGTAATTTTGGGAAGCACGGCAACCCCTTTCAAGGACAGTGTATCTCGCCAGTCACTGCTTAGGGCTACATCAAGAGGAAACAAACCTAGAGACAGAACTTGAAACTACATTATCGTGTCAAGTTTCAAGAAGCTAGCACAAACCGTGTTTGACATAGAGTTCCACATACATCTATCAATATAGGAGAAAACAGAGTGAAACGCCAACATTCAAACTGTTACTGGAAACGAACGCTTCAACATAGAAGAACGAAATTTGGGGAACCAAGTGGGCTTAGTGTACTGATCATTACCTGAAAGTATCATCCAGTTTGGGTGAAAAAATAGTTTCTGAGATTTCTGGAGATTCGTAATTTTGGGAAGCTTGGCAACCCCTTTCAAGGACAGTGTATCTCGCCAGTCACTGCTTAGGGCAACATCAAGAGGAAACAAAACCTAGAGACAGAACTTGAAACTACATTATCGTGTCAAGTTTCAAGAAGCTAGCACAAACCGTGTTTGATTTAGAGTTCCACATACGTCTATCAATATAGGAGAAAACAGAGTGAAACGCCAACATTCAAACTGTTACTGGAAACGAACGCTTCAACATAGAAGAACGAAATTTGGGGAACCAAGTGGGCTTAGTGTACTGATCATTACCTGAAAGTATCATCCAGTTTGGGTGAAAAAATAGTTTCTGAGATTTCTGGAGATTCGTAATTTTGGGAAGCTTGGCAACCCCTTTCAAGGACAGTGTATCTCGCCAGTCACTGCTTAGGGCTACATCAAGAGGAAACAAAACCGAGAGATAGAACTTGAAACTACATTATCGTGTCAAGTTTCAAAAAGCTAGCACAAACCGTGTTTGATTTAGAGTTCCACATACATCTATCAATATAGGAGAAAACAGAGTGAAACGCCAAAATTCAAACTGTTACTGGAAACGAACGCTTCAACATAGAAGAACGAAATTTGGGGAACCAACTGGGCTTAGTGTACTGATCATTACCTGAAAGTATCATCCAGTTTGGGTGAAAAAATAGTTGCTGAGATTTCTGGAGATTCGTAATTTTGGGTAGCTTGGCAACCCCTTTCAAGGACAGTGTATCTCGCCAGTCACTGCTTAGGGCTACATCAAGAGGAAACAAAACCTAGAGACAGAACTTGAAACTACATTATCGTGTCAAGTTTCAAGAAGCTAGCACAAACCGTGTTTGATTTAGAGTTCCACATACGTCTATCAATATAGGAGAAAACAGAGTGAAACGCCAACATTCAAACTGTTACTGGAAACGAACGCTTCAACATAGAAGAACGAAATTTGGGGAACCAAGTGGGCTTAGTGTACTGATCATTACCTGAAAGTATCATCCAGTTTGGGTGAAAAAATAGTTTCTGAGATTTCTGGAGATTCGTAATTTTGGGAAGCTTGGCAACCCCTTTCAAGGACAGTGTATCTCGCCAGTCACTGCTTAGGGCTACATCAAGAGGAAACAAAACCGAGAGATAGAACTTGAAACTACATTATCGTGTCAAGTTTCAAGAAGCTAGCACAAACCGTGTTTGATTTAGAGTTCCACATACATCTATCAATATAGGAGAAAACAGAGTGAAACGCCAACATTCAAACTGTTACTGGAAACGAACGGTTCAACATAGAAGAACGAAATTTGGGGAACCAAGTGGGCTTAGTGTACTGATCATTACCTGAAAGTATCATCCAGTTTGGGTGAAAAAATAGTTGCTGAGATTTCTGGAGATTCGTAATTTTGGGTAGCTTGGCAACCCCTTTCAAGGACAGTGTATCTCGCCAGTCACTGCTTAGGGCTACATCAAGAGGAAACAAAACCTAGAGACAGAACTTGAAACTACATTATCGTGTCAAGTTTCAAAAAGCTAGCACAAACCGTGTTTGATTTAGAGTTCCACATACATCTCTCAATATAGGAGAAAACAGAGTGAAACGCCAAAATTCAAACTGTTACTGGAAACGAACGGTTCAACATAGAAGAACGAAATTTGGGGAACCAAGTGGGCTTAGTGTATTGATCATTACCTGAAAGTATCATCCAGTTTGGGTGAAAAAATAGTTTCTGAGATTTCTGGAGATTCGTAATTTTGGGAAGCTTGGCAACCCCTTTCAAGGACAGTGTATCTCGCCAGTCACTGCTTAGGGCTACATCAAGAGGAAACAAAACCGAGAGATAGAACTTGAAACTACATTATCGTGTCAAGTTTCAAAAAGCTAGCACAAACCGTGTTTGATTTAGAGTTCCACATACATCTATCAATATAGGAGAAAACAGAGTGAAACGCCAACATTCAAACTGTTACTGGAAACGAACGCTTCAACATAGAAGAACGAAATTTGGGGAACCAAGTGGGCTTAGTGTACTGATCATTACCTGAAAGTATCATCCAGTTTGGGTGAAAAAATAGTTGCTGAGATTTCTGGAGATTCGTAATTTTGGGTAGCTTGGCAACCCCTTTCAAGGACAGTGTATCTCGCCAGTCACTGCTTAGGGCTACATCAAGAGGAAACAAAACCTAGAGACAGAACTTGAAACTACATTATCGTGTCAAGTTTCAAGAAGCTAGCACAAACCGTGTTTGATTTAGAGTTCCAAATACGTCTATCAATATAGGAGAAAGCAGAGTGAAACGCCAACATTCAAACTGTTACTGGAAACGAACGCTTCAACATAGAAGAACGAAATTTGGGGAACCAAGTGGGCTTAGTGTACTGATCATTACCTGAAAGTATCATCCAGTTTGGGTGAAAAAATAGTTTCTGAGATTTCTGGAGATTCGTAATTTTGGGAAGCTTGGCAACCCCTTTCAAGGACAGTGTATCTCGCCAGTCACTGCTTAGGGCTACATCAAGAGGAAACAAACCTAGAGACAGAACTTGAAACTACATTATCGTGTCAAGTTTCAAGAAGCTAGCACAAACCGTGTTTGACATAGAGTTCCACATACATCTATCAATATAGGAGAAAACAGAGTGAAACGCCAACATTCAAACTGTTACTGGAAACGAACGCTTCAACATAGAAGAACGAAATTTGGGGAACCAAGTGGGCTTAGTGTACTGATCATTACCTGAAAGTATCATCCAGTTTGGGTGAAAAAATAGTTTCTGAGACTTCTGGAGATTCGTAATTTTGGGAAGCTTGGCAACCCCTTTCAAGGACAGTGTATCTCGCCAGTCACTGCTTAGGGCAACATCAAGAGGAAACAAAACCTAGAGACAGAACTTGAAACTACATTATCGTGTCAAGTTTCAAGAAGCTAGCACAAACCGTGTTTGATTTAGAGTTCCACATACGTCTATCAATATAGGAGAAAACAGAGTGAAACGCCAACATTCAAACTGTTACTGGAAACGAACGCTTCAACATAGAAGAACGAAATTTGGGGAACCAAGTGGGCTTAGTGTACTGATCATTACCTGAAAGTATCATCCAGTTTGGGTGAAAAAATAGTTTCTGAGATTTCTGGAGATTCGTAATTTTGGGAAGCTTGGCAACCCCTTTCAAGGACAGTGTTTCTCGCCAGTCACTGCTTAGGGCTACATCAAGAGGAAACAAAACCGAGAGATAGAACTTGAAACTACATTATCGTGTCAAGTTTCAAAAAGCTAGCACAAACCGTGTTTGATTTAGAGTTCCACATACATCTATCAATATAGGAGAAAACAGAGTGAAACGCCAACATTCAAACTGTTACTGGAAACGAACGGTTCAACATAGAAGAACGAAATTTGGGGAACCAAGTGGGCTTAGTGTACTGATCATTACCTGAAAGTATCATCCAGTTTGGGTGAAAAAATAGTTGCTGAGATTTCTGGAGATTCGTAATTTTGGGTAGCTTGGCAACCCCTTTCAAGGACAGTGTATCTCGCCAGTCACTGCTTAGGGCTACATCAAGAGGAAACAAAACCTAGAGACAGAACTTGAAACTACATTATCGTGTCAAGTTTCAAAAAGCTAGCACAAACCGTGTTTGATTTAGAGTTCCACATACATCTCTCAATATAGGAGAAAACAGAGTGAAACGCCAAAATTCAAACTGTTACTGGAAACGAACGGTTCAACATAGAAGAACGAAATTTGGGGAACCAAGTGGGCTTAGTGTACTGATCATTACCTGAAAGTATCATCCAGTTTGGGTGAAAAAATAGTTTCTGAGATTTCTGGAGATTCGTAATTTTGGGAAGCTTGGCAACCCCTTTCAAGGACAGTGTATCTCGCCAGTCACTGCTTAGGGCAACATCAAGAGGAAACAAAACCTAGAGACAGAACTTGAAACTACATTATCGTGTCAAGTTTCAAGAAGCTAGCACAAACCGTGTTTGATTTAGAGTTCCACATACGTCTATCAATATAGGAGAAAACAGAGTGAAACGCCAACATTCAAACTGTTACTGGAAACGAACGCTTCAACATAGAAGAAAGAAATTTGGGGAACCAAGTGGGCTTAGTGTACTGATCATTACCTGAAAGTATCATCCAGTTTGGGTGAAAAAATAGTTTCTGAGATTTCTGGAGATTCGTAATTTTGGGAAGCTTGGCAACCCCTTTCAAGGACAGTGTATCTCGCCAGTCACTGCTTAGGGCTACATCAAGAGGAAACAAAACCGAGAGATAGAACTTGAAACTACATTATCGTGTCAAGTTTCAAGAAGCTAGCACAAACCGTGTTTGATTTAGAGTTCCACATACATCTATCAATATAGGAGAAAACAGAGTGAAACGCCAACATTCAAACTGTTACTGGAAACGAACGGTTCAACATAGAAGAACGAAATTTGGGGAACCAAGTGGGCTTAGTGTACTGATCATTACCTGAAAGTATCATCCAGTTTGGGTGAAAAAATAGTTGCTGAGATTTCTGGAGATTCGTAATTTTGGGTAGCTTGGCAACCCCTTTCAAGGACAGTGTATCTCGCGAGTCACTGCTTAGGGCTACATCAAGAGGAAACAAAACCTAGAGACAGAACTTGAAACTACATTATCGTGTCAAGTTTCAAGAAGCTAGCACAAACCGTGTTTGATTTAGAGTTCCACATACGTCTATCAATATAGGAGAAAACAGAGTGAAACGCCAACATTCAAACTGTTACTGGAAACGAACGCTTCAACATAGAAGAACGAAATTTGGGGAACCAAGTGGGCTTAGTGTACTGATCATTACCTGAAAGTATCATCCAGTTTGGGTGAAAAAATAGTTTCTGAGATTTCTGGAGATTCGTAATTTTGGGAAGCATGGCAACCCCTTTCAAGGACAGTGTATCTCGCCAGTCACTGCTTAGGGCTACATCAAGAGGAAACAAACCTAGAGACAGAACTTGAAACTACATTATCGTGTCAAGTTTCAAGAAGCTAGCAAAAACCGTGTTTGACATAGAGTTCCACATACATCTATCAATATAGGAGAAAACAGAGTGAAACGCCAACATTCAAACTGTTACTGGAAACGAACGCTTCAACATAGAAGAACGAAATTTGGGGAACCAAGTGGGCTTAGTGTACTGATCATTACCTGAAAGTATCATCCAGTTTGGGTGAAAAAATAGTTTCTGAGATTTCTGGAGATTCGTAATTTTGGGAAGCTTGGCAACCCCTTTCAAGGACAGTGTATCTCGCCAGTCACTGCTTAGGGCAACATCAAGAGGAAACAAAACCTAGAGACAGAACTTGAAACTACATTATCGTGTCAAGTTTCAAGAAGCTAGCACAAACCGTGTTTGATTTAGAGTTCCACATACATCTATCAATATAGGAGAAAACAGAGTGAAACGCCAACATTCAAACTGTTACTGGAAACGAACGCTTCAACATAGAAGAACGAAATTTGGGGAACCAAGTGGGCTTAGTGTACTGATCATTACCTGAAAGTATCATCCAGTTTGGGTGAAAAAATAGTTTCTGAGATTTCTGGAGATTCGTAATTTTGGGAAGCTTGGCAACCCCTTTCAAGGACAGTGTATCTCGCCAGTCACTGCTTAGGGCTACATCAAGAGGAAACAAAACCGAGAGATAGAACTTGAAACTACATTATCGTGTCAAGTTTCAAAAAGCTAGCACAAACCGTGTTTGATTTAGAGTTCCACATACATCTATCAATATAGGAGAAAACAGAGTGAAACGCCAACATTCAAACTGTTACTGGAAACGAACGGTTCAACATAGAAGAACGAAATTTGGGGAACCAAGTGGGCTTAGTGTACTGATCATTACCTGAAAGTATCATCCAGTTTGGGTGAAAAAATAGTTGCTGAGATTTCTGGAGATTCGTAATTTTGGGTAGCTTGGCAACCCCTTTCAAGGACAGTGTATCTCGCCAGTCACTGCTTAGGGCTACATCAAGAGGAAACAAAACCTAGAGACAGAACTTGAAACTACATTATCGTGTCAAGTTTCAAAAAGCTAGCACAAACCGTGTTTGATTTAGAGTTCCACATACATCTCTCAATATAGGAGAAAACAGAGTGAAACGCCAAAATTCAAACTGTTACTGGAAACGAACGGTTCAACATAGAAGAACGAAATTTGGGGAACCAAGTGGGCTTAGTGTACTGATCATTACCTGAAAGTATCATCCAGTTTGGGTGAAAAAATAGTTTCTGAGATTTCTGGAGATTCGTAATTTTGGGAAGCTTGGCAACCCCTTTCAAGGACAGTGTATCTCGCCAGTCACTGCTTAGGGCAACATCAAGAGGAAACAAAACCTAGAGACAGAACTTGAAACTACATTATCGTGTCAAGTTTCAAGAAGCTAGCACAAACCGTGTTTGATTTAGAGTTCCACATACGTCTATCAATATAGGAGAAAACAGAGTGAAACGCCAACATTCAAACTGTTACTGGAAACGAACGCTTCAACATAGAAGAACGAAATTTGGGGAACCAAGTGGGCTTAGTGTACTGATCATTACCTGAAAGTATCATCCAGTTTGGGTGAAAAAATAGTTTCTGAGATTTCTGGAGATTCGTAATTTTGGGAAGCTTGGCAACCCCTTTCAAGGACAGTGTATCTCGCCAGTCACTGCTTAGGGCTACATCAAGAGGAAACAAAACCGAGAGATAGAACTTGAAACTACATTATCGTGTCAAGTTTCAAAAAGCTAGCACAAACCGTGTTTGATTTAGAGTTCCACATACATCTATCAATATAGGAGAAATAAGAGTGAAACGCCAACATTCAAACTGTTACTGGAAACGAACGGTTCAACATAGAAGAACGAAATTTGGGGAACCAAGTGGGCTTAGTGTACTGATCATTACCTGAAAGTATCATCCAGTTTGGGTGAAAAAATAGTTGCTGAGATTTCTGGAGATTCGTAATTTTGGGTAGCTTGGCAACCCCTTTCAAGGACAGTGTATCTCGCCAGTCACTGCTTAGGGCTACATCAAGAGGAAACAAAACCTAGAGACAGAACTTGAAACTACATTATCGTGTCAAGTTTCAAAAAGCTAGCACAAACCGTGTTTGATTTAGAGTTCCACATACATCTCTCAATATAGGAGAAAACAGATTGAAACGCCAAAATTCAAACTGTTACTGGAAACGAACGCTTCAACATAGAAGAACGAAATTTGGGGAACCAAGTGGGCTTAGTGTACTGATCATTACCTGAAAGTATCATCCAGTTTGGGTGAAAAAATAGTTTCTGAGATTTCTGGAGATTCATAATTTTGGGAAGCTTGGCAACCCCTTTCAAGGACAGTGTATCTCGCCAGTCACTGCTTAGGGCTACATCAAGAGGAAACAAAACCTAGAGATAGAACTTGAAACTACATTATCGTGTCAAGTTTCAAGAAGCTAGCACAAACCGTGTTTGATTTAGAGTTCCACATACATCTATCAATATAGGAGAAAACAGAGTGAAACGCCAAAATTCAAACTGTTACTGGAAACGAACGCTTCAACATAGAAGAACGAAATTTGGGGAACCAACTGGGCTTAGTGTACTGATCATTACCTGAAAGTATCATCCAGTTTGGGTGAAAAAATAGTTGCTGAGATTTCTGGAGATTCGTAATTTTGGGTAGCTTGGCAACCCCTTTCAAGGACAGTGTATCTCGCCAGTCACTGCTTAGGGCTACATCAAGAGGAAACAAAACCTAGAGACAGAACTTGAAACTACATTATCGTGTCAAGTTTCAAGAAGCTAGCACAAACCGTGTTTGATTTAGAGTTCCACATACGTCTATCAATATAGGAGAAAACAGAGTGAAACGCCAACATTCAAACTGTTACTGGAAACGAACGCTTCCACATAGAAGAACGAAATTTGGGGAACCAAGTGGGCTTAGTGTACTGATCATTACCTGAAAGTATCATCCAGTTTGGGTGAAAAAATAGTTTCTGAGATTTCTGGAGATTCGTAATTTTGGGAAGCTTGGCAACCCCTTTCAAGGACAGTGTATCTCGCCAGTCACTGCTTAGGGCTACATCAAGAGGAAACAAAACCGAGAGATAGAACTTGAAACTACATTATCGTGTCAAGTTTCAAGAAGCTAGCACAAACCGTGTTTGATTTAGAGTTCCACATACATCTATCAATATAGGAGAAAACAGAGTGAAACGCCAACATTCAAACTGTTACTGGAAACGAACGCTTCAACATAGAAGAACGAAATTTGGGGAACCAAGTGGGCTTAGTGTACTGATCATTACCTGAAAGTATCATTCAGTTTGGGTGAAAAAATAGTTGCTGAGATTTCTGGAGATTCGTAATTTTGGGTAGCTTGGCAACCCCTTTCAAGGACAGTGTATCTCGCCAGTCACTGCTTAGGGCTACATCAAGAGGAAACAAAACCTAGAGACAGAACTTGAAACTACATTATCGTGTCAAGTTTCAAAAAGCTAGCACAAACCGTGTTTGATTTAGAGTTCCACATACATCTCTCAATATAGGAGAAAACAGAGTGAAACGCCAAAATTCAAACTGTTACTGGAAATGAACGGTTCAACATAGAAGAACGAAATTTGGGGAACCAAGTGGGCTTAGTGTACTGATCATTACCTGAAAGTATCATCCAGTTTGGGTGAAAAAATAGTTTCTGAGATTTCTGGAGATTCGTAATTTTGGGAAGCTTGGCAACCCCTTTCAAGGACAGTGTATCTCGCCAGTCACTGCTTAGGGCTACATCAAGAGGAAACAAAACCGAGAGATAGAACTTGAAACTACATTATCGTGTCAAGTTTCAAAAAGCTAGCACAAACCGTGTTTGATTTAGAGTTCCACATACATCTATCAATATAGGAGAAAACAGAGTGAAACGCCAACATTCAAACTGTTACTGGAAACGAACGGTTCAACATAGAAGAACGAAATTTGGGGAACCAAGTGGGCTTAGTGTACTGATCATTACCTGAAAGTATCATCCAGTTTGGGTGAAAAAATAGTTGCTGAGATTTCTGGAGATTCGTAATTTTGGGTAGCTTGGCAACCCCTTTCAAGGACAGTGTATCTCGCCAGTCACTGCTTAGGGCTACATCAAGAGGAAACAAAACCTAGAGACAGAACTTGAAACTACATTATCGTGTCAAGTTTCAAGAAGCTAGCACAAACCGTGTTTGATTTAGAGTTCCACATACGTCTATCAATATAGGAGAAAGCAGAGTGAAACGCCAACATTCAAACTGTTACTGGAAACGAACGCTTCAACATAGAAGAACGAAATTTGGGGAACCAAGTGGGCTTAGTGTACTGATCATTACCTGAAAGTATCATCCAGTTTGGGTGAAAAAATAGTTGCTGAGATTTCTGGAGATTCGTAATTTTGGGTAGCTTGGCAACCCCTTTCAAGGACAGTGTATCTCGCCAGTCACTGCTTAGGGCTACATCAAGAGGAAACAAAACCTAGAGACAGAACTTGAAACTACATTATCGTGTCAAGTTTCAAAAAGCTAGCACAAACCGTGTTTGATTTAGAGTTCCACATACATCTCTCAATATAGGAGAAAACAGAGTGAAACGCCAAAATTCAAACTGTTACTGGAAACGAACGCTTCAACATAGAAGAACGAAATTTGGGGAACCAAGTGGGCTTAGTGTACTGATCATTACCTGAAAGTATCATCCAGTTTGGGTGAAAAAATAGTTTCTGAGATTTCTGGAGATTCGTAATTTTGGGAAGCTTGGCAACCCCTTTCAAGGACAGTGTATCTCGCCAGTCACTGCTTAGGGCTACATCAAGAGGAAACAAAACCGAGAGATAGAACTTGAAACTACATTATCGTGTCAAGTTTCAAAAAGCTAGCACAAACCGTGTTTGATTTAGAGTTCCACATACATCGATCAATATAGGAGAAAACAGAGTGAAACGCCAACATTCAAACTGTTACTGGAAACGAACGGTTCAACATAGAAGAACGAAATTTGGGGAACCAAGTGGGCTTAGTGTACTGATCATTACCTGAAAGTATCATCCAGTTTGGGTGAAAAAATAGTTGCTGAGATTTCTGGAGATTCGTAATTTTGGGTAGCTTGGCAACCCCTTTCAAGGACAGTGTATCTCGCCAGTCACTGCTTAGGGCTACATCAAGAGGAAACAAAACCTAGAGACAGAACTTGAAACTACATTATCGTGTCAAGTTTCAAGAAGCTAGCACAAACCGTGTTTGATTTAGAGTTCCACATACGTCTATCAATATAGGAGAAAGCAGAGTGAAACGCCAACATTCAAACTGTTACTGGAAACGAACGCTTCAACATAGAAGAACGAAATTTGGGGAACCAAGTGGGCTTAGTGTACTGATCATTACCTGAAAGTATCATCCAGTTTGGGTGAAAAAATAGTTTCTGAGATTTCTGGAGATTCGTAATTTTGGGAAGCATGGCAACCCCTTTCAAGGACAGTGTATCTCGCCAGTCACTGCTTAGGGCTACATCAAGAGGAAACAAAACCGAGAGATAGAACTTGAAACTACATTATCGTGTCAAGTTTCAAAAAGCTAGCACAAACCGTGTTTGATTTAGAGTTCCACATACATCTATCAATATAGGAGAAAACAGAGTGAAACGCCAACATTCAAACTGTTACTGGAAACGAACGGTTCAACATAGAAGAACGAAATTTGGGGAACCAAGTGGGCTTAGTGTACTGATCATTACCTGAAAGTATCATCCAGTTTGGGTGAAAAAATAGTTGCTGAGATTTCTGGAGATTCGTAATTTTGGGTAGCTTGGCAACCCCTTTCAAGGACAGTGTATCTCGCCAGTCACTGCTTAGGGCTACATCAAGAGGAAACAAAACCTAGAGACAGAACTTGAAACTACATTATCGTGTCAAGTTTCAAAAAGCTAGCACAAACCGTGTTTGATTTAGAGTTCCACATACGTCTATCAATATAGGAGAAAACAGAGTGAAACACCAACATTCAAACTGTTACTGGAAACGAACGGTTCAACATAGAAGAACGAAATTTGGGGAACCAAGTGGGCTTAGTGTACTGATCATTACCTGAAAGTATCATCCAGTTTGGGTGAAAAAATAGTTTCTGAGATTTCTGGAGATTCGTAATTTTGGGAAGCTTGGCAACCCCTTTCAAGGACAGTGTATCTCGCCAGTCACTGCTTAGGGCTACATCAAGAGGAAACAAAACCGAGAGATAGAACTTGAAACTACATTATCGTGTCAAGTTTCAAAAAGCTAGCACAAACCGTGTTTGATTTAGAGTTCCACATACATCTATCAATATAGGAGAAAACAGAGTGAAACGCCAACATTCAAACTGTTACTGGAAACGAACGGTTCAACATAGAAGAACGAAATTTGGGGAACCAAGTGGGCTTAGTGTACTGATCATTACCTGAAAGTATCATCCAGTTTGGGTGAAAAAATAGTTGCTGAGATTTCTGGAGATTCGTAATTTTGGGTAGCTTGGCAACCCCTTTCAAGGACAGTGTATCTCGCCAGTCACTGCTTAGGGCTACATCAAGAGGAAACAAAACCTAGAGACAGAACTTGAAACTACATTATCGTGTCAAGTTTCAAAAAGCTAGCACACACCGTGTTTGATTTAGAGTTCCACATACATCTCTCAATATAGGAGAAAACAGAGTGAAACGCCAAAATTCAAACTGTTACTGGAAACGAACGGTTCAACATAGAAGAACGAAATTTGGGGAACCAAGTGGGCTTAGTGTACTGATCATTACGTGAAAGTATCATCCAGTTTGGGTGAAAAAATAGTTGCTGAGATTTCTGGAGATTCGTAATTTTGGGTAGCTTGGCAACCCCTTTCAAGGACAGTGTATCTCGCCAGTCACTGCTTAGGGCTACATCAAGAGGAAACAAAACCTAGAGACAGAACTTGAAACTACATTATCGTGTCAAGTTTCAAGAAGCTAGCACAAACCGTGTTTGATTTAGAGTTCCACATACGTCTATCAATATAGGAGAAAACAGAGTGAAACGCCAACATTCAAACTGTTACTGGAAACGAACGCTTCAACATAGAAGAACGAAATTTGGGGAACCAAGTGGGCTTAGTGTACTGATCATTACCTGAAAGTATCATCCAGTTTGGGTGAAAAAATAGTTTCTGAGATTTCTGGAGATTCGTAATTTTGGGAAGCTTGGCAACCCCTTTCAAGGACAGTGTAAATCGCCAGTCACTGCTTAGGGCTACATCAAGAGGAAACAAAACCGAGAGATAGAACTTGAAACTACATTATCGTGTCAAGTTTCAAGAAGCTAGCACAAACCGTGTTTGATTTAGAGTTCCACATACATCTATCAATATAGGAGAAAACAGAGTGAAACGCCAACATTCAAACTGTTACTGGAAACGAACGGTTCAACATAGAAGAACGAAATTTGGGGAACCAAGTGGGCTTAGTGTACTGATCATTACCTGAAAGTATCATCCAGTTTGGGTGAAAAAATAGTTGCTGAGATTTCTGGAGATTCGTAATTTTGGGTAGCTTGGCAACCCCTTTCAAGGACAGTGTATCTCGCCAGTCACTGCTTAGGGCTACATCAAGAGGAAACAAAACCTAGAGACAGAACTTGAAACTACATTATCGTGTCAAGTTTCAAAAAGCTAGCACAAACCGTGTTTGATTTAGAGTTCCACATACATCTCTCAATATAGGAGAAAACAGAGTGAAACGCCAAAATTCAAACTGTTACTGGAAACGAACGGTTCAACATAGAAGAACGAAATTTGGGGAACCAAGTGGGCTTAGTGTACTGATCATTACCTGAAAGTATCATCCAGTTTGGGTGAAAAAATAGTTTCTGAGATTTCTGGAGATTCGTAATTTTGGGAAGCTTGGCAACCCCTTTCAAGGACAGTGTATCTCGCCAGTCACTGCTTAGGGCTACATCAAGAGGAAACAAAACCGAGAGATAGAACTTGAAACTACATTATCGTGTCAAGTTTCAAAAAGCTAGCACAAACCGTGTTTGATTTAGAGTTCCACATACATCTATCAATATAGGAGAAAACAGAGTGAAACGCCAACATTCAAACTGTTACTGGAAACGAACGGTTCAACATAGAAGAACGAAATTTGGGGAACCAAGTGGGCGTAGTGTACTGATCATTACCTGAAAGTATCATCCAGTTTGGGTGAAAAAATAGTTGCTGAGATTTCTGGAGATTCGTAATTTTGGGTAGCTTGGCAACCCCTTTCAAGGACAGTGTATCTCGCCAGTCACTGCTTAGGGCTACATCAAGAGGAAACAAACCTAGAGACAGAACTTGAAACTACATTATCGTGTCAAGTTTCAAGAAGCTAGCACAAACCGTGTTTGATTTAGAGTTCCACATACATCTATCAATATAGGAGAAAACAGAGTGAAACGCCAACATTCAAACTGTTACTGGAAACGAACGGTTCAACATAGAAGAACGAAATTTGGGGAACCAAGTGGGCTTAGTGTACTGATCATTACCTGAAAGTATCATCCAGTTTGGGTGAAAAAATAGTTGCTGAGATTTCTGGAGATTCGTAATTTTGGGTAGCTTGGCAACCCCTTTCAAGGACAGTGTATCTCGCCAGTCACTGCTTAGGGCTACATCAAGAGGAAACAAAACCTAGAGACAGAACTTGAAACTACATTATCGTGTCAAGTTTCAAAAAGCTAGCACAAACCGTGTTTGATTTTGAGTTCCACATACATCTCACAATATAGGAGAAAACAGAGTGAAACGCCAAAATTCAAACTGTTACTGGAAACGAACGGTTCAACATAGAAGAACGAAATTTGGGGAACCAGTGGGCTTAGTGTACTGATCATTACCTGAAAGTATCATCCAGTTTTGGTGAAAAAATAGTTTCTGAGATTTCTGGAGATTCGTAATTTTGGGAAGCTTGGCAACCCCTTTCAAGGACAGTGTATCTCGCCAGTCACTGCTTAGGGCTACATCAAGAGGAAACAAAACCTAGAGATAGAACTTGAAACTACATTATCGTGTCAAGTTTCAAGAAGCTAGCACAAACCGTGTTTGATTTAGAGTTCCACATACATCTATCAATATAGGAGAAAACAGAGTGAAACGCCAAAATTCAAACTGTTACTGGAAACGAACGCTTCAACATAGAAGAACGAAATTTGGGGAACCAAGTGGGCTTAGTGTACTGATCATTACCTGAAAGTATCATCCAGTTTGGGTGAAAAAATAGTTGCTGAGATTTCTGGAGATTCGTAATTTTGGGTAGCTTGGCAACCCCTTTCAAGGACAGTGTATCTCGCCAGTCACTGCTTAGGGCTACATCAAGAGGAAACAAAACCTAGAGACAGAACTTGAAACTACATTATCGTGTCAAGTTTCAAGAAGCTAGCACAAACCGTGTTTGATTTAGAGTTCCACATACGTCTATCAATATAGGAGAAAACAGAGTGAAACGCCAACATTCAAACTGTTACTGGAAATGAACGCTTCCACATAGAAGAACGAAATTTGGGGAACCAAGTGGGCTTAGTGTACTGATCATTACCTGAAAGTATCATCCAGTTTGGGTGAAAAAATAGTTTCTGAGATTTCTGGAGATTCGTAATTTTGGGAAGCTTGGCAACCCCTTTCAAGGACAGTGTATCTCGCCAGTCACTGCTTAGGGCTACATCAAGAGGAAACAAAACAGAGAGATAGAACTTGAAACTACATTATCGTGTCAAGTTTCAAGAAGCTAGCACAAACCGTGTTTGATTTAGAGTTCCACATACATCTATGAATATAGGAGAAAACAGAGTGAAACGCCAACATTCAAACTGTTACTGGAAACGAACGGTTCAACATAGAAGAACGAAATTTGGGGAACCAAGTGGGCTTAGTGTACTGATCATTACCTGAAAGTATCATCCAGTTTGGGTGAAAAAATAGTTGCTGAGATTTCTGGAGATTCGCAATTTTGGGTAGCTTGGCAACCCCTTTCAAGGACAGTGTATCTCGCCAGTCACTGCTTAGGGCTACATCAAGAGGAAACAAAACCTCGACACAGAACTTGAAACTACATTATCGTGTCAAGTTTCAAAAAGCTAGCACAAACCGTGTTTGATTTAGAGTTCCACATACATCTCTCAATATAGGAGAAAACAGAGTGAAACGCCAAAATTCAAACTGTTACTGGAAACGAACGGTTCAACATAGAAGAACGAAATTTGGGGAACCAAGTGGGCTTAGTGTACTGATCATTACCTGAAAGTATCATCCAGTTTGGGTGAAAAAATAGTTGCTGAGATTTCTGGAGATTCGTAATTTTGGGAAGCTTGGCAACCCCTTTCAAGGACAGTGTATCTCGCCAGTCACTGCTTAGGGCTACATCAAGAGGAAACAAAACCTAGAGATAGAACTTGAAACTACAATATCGTGTCAAGTTTCAAGAAGCTAGCACAAACCGTGTTTGATTTAGAGTTCCACATACATCTATCAATATAGTAGAAAACAGAGTGAAACGCCAAAATTCAAGCTGTTACTGGAAACGAACGCTTCAACATAGAAGAACGAAATTTGGGGAACCAAGTGGGCTTAGTGTACTGATCATTACCTGAAAGTATCATCCAGTTTGGGTAAAAAATTATTTGCAGAGATTTCAGGAGATTCGTAATTTTGGGAAGCTTGGCAACCCGTTTCAACGACAGTGTGATCTCGCCAGTCACTGCTTAGGGCTACATCAAGAGGAAACAAAACATCGAGATAGAACTTGAATGTACATTATCGTGTCAAGTTTCAAAAAGCTAGCACAAACCGTGTTTGATTTAGAGTTCCACGTACACCTATCAATATTGGAGGAAACAGAGTGAAACGCCAAAATTCAAACTGTTACTGGAAACGAACGCTTCAACATAGAAGAACGAAATTTGGGGAACCAAGTGGGCTTAGTGTACTGATCATTACCTGAAAGTATCATCCAGTTTGGGTGAAAAAATAGTTGCTGAGATTTCTGGAGATTCGTAATTTTGGGTAGCTTGGCAACCCCTTTCAAGGACAGTGTATCTCGCCAGTCACTGCTTAGGGCTACATCAAGAGGAAACAAAACCTAGAGACAGAACTTGAAACTACATTATCGTGTCAAGTTTCAAGAAGCTAGCACAAACCGTGTTTGATTTAGAGTTCCACATACGTCTATCAATATAGGAGAAAACAGAGTGAAACGCCAACATTCAAACTGTTACTGGAAACGAACGCTTCCACATAGAAGACCGAAATTTGGGGAACCAAGTGGGCTTAGTGTACTGATCATTACCTGAAAGTATCATCCAGTTTGGGTGAAAAAATAGTTTCTGAGATTTCTGGAGATTCGTAATTTTGGGAAGCTTGGCAACCCCTTTCAAGGACAGTGTATCTCGCCAGTCACTGCTTAGGGCTACATCAAGAGGAAACAAAACCGAGAGATAGAACTTGAAACTACATTATCGTGTCAAGTTTCAAGAAGCTAGCACAAACCGTGTTTGATTTAGAGTTCCACATACATCTATCAATATAGGAGAAAACAGAGTGAAACGCCAACATTCAAACTGTTACTGGAAACGAACGGTTCAACATAGAAGAACGAAATTTGGGGAACCAAGTGGGCTTAGTGTACTGATCATTACCTGAAAGTATCATCCAGTTTGGGTGAAAAAATAGTTGCTGAGATTTCTGGAGATTCGCAATTTTGGGTAGCTTGGCAACCCCTTTCAAGGACAGTGTATCTCGCCAGTCACTGCTTAGGGCTACATCAAGAGGAAACAAAACCTCGAGACAGAACTTGAAACTACATTATCGTGTCAAGTTTCAAAAAGCTAGCACAAACAATGTTTGATTTAGAGTTCCACATACATCTCTCAATATAGGAGAAAACAGAGTGAAACGCCAAAATTCAAACTGTTACTGGAAACGAACGGTTCAACATAGAAGAACGAAATTTGGGGAACCAAGTGGGCTTAGTGTACTGATCATTACCTGAAAGTATCATCCAGTTTGGGTGAAAAAATAGTTGCTGAGATTTCTGGAGATTCGTAATTTTGGGAAGCTTGGCAACCCCTTTCAAGGACAGTGTATCTCGCTAGTCACTGCTTAGGGCTACATCAAGAGGAAACAAAACCTAGAGATAGAACTTGAAACTACATTATCGTGTCAAGTTTCAAGAAGCTAGCACAAACCGTGTTTGATTTAGAGTTCCACATACATCTATCAATATAGTAGAAAACAGAGTGAAACGCCAAAATTCAAGCTGTTACTGGAAACGAACGCTTCAACATAGAAGAACGAAATTTGGGGAACCAAGTGGGCTTAGTGTACTGATCATTACCTGAAAGTATCATCCAGTTTGGGTAAAAAATTATTTGCAGAGATTTCAGGAGATTCGTAATTTTGGGAAGCTTGGCAACCCGTTTCAACGACAGTGTGATCTCGCCAGTCACTGCTTAGGGCTACATCAAGAGGAAACAAAACATCGAGATAGAACTTGAATGTACATTATCGTGTCAAGTTTCAAAAAGCTAGCACAAACCGTGTTTGATTTAGAGTTCCACGTACACCTATCAATATTGGAGGAAACAGAGTGAAACGCCAAAATTCAAACTGTTACTGGAAACGAACGCTTCAACATAGAAGAACGAAATTTGGGGAACCAAGTGGGCTTAGTGTACTGATCATTACCTGAAAGTATCATCCAGTTTGGGTGAAAAAATAGTTGCTGAGATTTCTGGAGATTCGTAATTTTGGGTAGCTTGGCAACCCCTTTCAAGGACAGTGTATCTCGCCAGTCACTGCTTAGGGCTACATCAAGAGGAAACAAAACCTAGAGACAGAACTTGAAACTACATTATCGTGTCAAGTTTCAAGAAGCTAGCACAAACCGTGTTTGATTTAGAGTTCCACATACGTCTATCAATATAGGAGAAAGCAGAGTGAAACGCCAACATTCAAACTGTTACTGGAAACGAACGCTTCAACATAGAAGAACGAAATTTGGGGAACCAAGTGGGCTTAGTGTACTGATCATTACCTGAAAGGATCATCCAGTTTGGGTGAAAAAATAGTTTCTGAGATTTCTGGAGATTCGTAATTTTGGGAAGCTTGGCAACCCCTTTCAAGGACAGTGTATCTCGCCAGTCACTGCTTAGGGCTACATCAAGAGGAAACAAACCTAGAGACAGAACTTGAAACTACATTATCGTGTCAAGTTTCAAGAAGCTAGCACAAACCGTGTTTGATATAGAGTTCCACATACATCTATCAATATAGGAGAAAACAGAGTGAAACGCCAACATTCAAACTGTTACTGGAAACGAACGCTTCAACATAGAAGAACGAAATTTGGGGAACCAAGTGGGCTTAGTGTACTGATCATTACCTGAAAGTATCATCCAGTTTGGGTGAAAAAATAGTTTCTGAGATTTCTGGAGATTCGTAATTTTGGGAAGCTTGGCAACCCCTTTCAAGGACAGTGTATCTCGCCAGTCACTGCTTAGGGCAACATCAAGAGGAAACAAAACCTAGAGACAGAACTTGAAACTACATTATCGTGTCAAGTTTCAAGAAGCTAGCACAAACCGTGTTTGATTTAGAGTTCCACATACGTCTATCAATATAGGAGAAAACAGAGTGAAACGCCAACATTCAAACTGTTACTGGAAACGAACGCTTCAACATAGAAGAACGAAATTTGGGGAACCAACTGGGCTTAGTGTACTGATCATTACCTGAAAGTATCATCCAGTTTGGGTGAAAAAATAGTTGCTGAGATTTCTGGAGATTCGTAATTTTGGGAAGCTTGGCAACCCCTTTCAAGGACAGTGTATCTCGCCAGTCACTGCTTAGGGCTACATCAAGAGGAAACAAAACCGAGAGATAGAACTTGAAACTACATTATCGTGTCAAGTTTCAAAAAGCTAGCACAAACCGTGTTTGATTTAGAGTTCCACATACATCTATCAATATAGGAGAAAACAGAGTGAAACGCCAACATTCAAACTGTTACTGGAAACGAACGGTTCAACATAGAAGAACGAAATTTGGGGAACCAAGTGGGCTTAGTGTACTGATCATTACCTGAAAGTATCATCCAGTTTGGGTGAAAAAATAGTTGCTGAGATTTCTGGAGATTCGTAATTTTGGGTAGCTTGGCAACCCCTTTCAAGGACAGTGTATCTCGCCAGTCACTGCTTAGGGCTACATCAAGAGGAAACAAAACCTAGAGACAGAACTTGAAACTACATTATCGTGTCAAGTTTCAAAAAGCTAGCACAAACCGTGTTTGATTTAGAGTTCCACATACATCTATCAATATAGGAGAAAACAGAGTGAAACGCCAACATTCAAACTGTTACTGGAAACGAACGGTTCAACATAGAAGAACGAAATTTGGGGAACCAAGTGGGCTTAGTGTACTGATCATTACCTGAAAGTATCATCCAGTTTGGGTGAAAAAATAGTTGCTGAGATTTCTGGAGATTCGTAATTTTGGGTAGCTTGGCAACCCCTTTCAAGGACAGTGTATCTCGCCAGTCACTGCTTAGGGCTACATCAAGAGGAAACAAAACCTAGAGACAGAACTTGAAACTACATTATCGTGTCAAGTTTCAAAAAGCTAGCACAAACCGTGTTTGATTTAGAGTTCCACATACATCTCTCAATATAGGAGAAAACAGAGTGAAACGCCAAAATTCAAACTGTTACTGGAAACGAACGGTTCAACATAGAAGAACGAAATTTGGGGAACCAAGTGGGCTTAGTGTACTGATCATTACCTGAAAGTATCATCCAGTTTGGGTGAAAAAATAGTTTCTGAGATTTCTGGAGATTCGTAATTTTGGGAAGCTTGGCAACCCCTTTCAAGGACAGTGTATCTCGCCAGTCACTGCTTAGGGCTACATCAAGAGGAAACAAACCTAGAGACAGAACTTGAAACTACATTATCGTGTCAAGTTTCAAGAAGCTAGCACAAACCGTGTTTGACATAGAGTTCCACATACATCTATCAATATAGGAGAAAACAGAGTGAAACGCCAACATTCAAACTGTTACTGGAAACGAACGCTTCAACATAGAAGAACGAAATTTGGGGAACCAAGTGGGCTTAGTGTACTGATCATTACCTGAAAGTATCATCCAGTTTGGGTGAAAAAATAGTTTCTGAGATTTCTGGAGATTCGTAATTTTGGGAAGCTTGGCAACCCCTTTCAAGGACAGTGTATCTCGCCAGTCACTGCTTAGGGCAACATCAAGAGGAAACAAAACCTAGAGACAGAACTTGAAACTACATTATCGTGTCAAGTTTCAAGAAGCTAGCACAAACCGTGTTTGATTTAGAGTTCCACATACGTCTATCAATATAGGAGAAAACAGAGTGAAACGCCAACATTCAAACTGTTACTGGAAACGAACGCTTCAACATAGAAGAACGAAATTTGGGGAACCAAGTGGGCTTAGTGTACTGATCATTACCTGAAAGTATCATCCAGTTTGGGTGAAAAAATAGTTTCTGAGATTTCTGGAGATTCGTAATTTTGGTAAGCTTGGCAACCCCTTTCAAGGACAGTGTATCTCGCCAGTCACTGCTTAGGGCTACATCAAGAGGAAACAAAACCGACAGATAGAACTTGAAACTACATTATCGTGTCAAGTTTCAAAAAGCTAGCACGAACCGTGTTTGATTTAGAGTTCCACATACATCTATCAATATAGGAGAAAACAGAGTGAAACGCCAACATTCAAACTGTTACTGGAAACGAACGGTTCAACATAGAAGAACGAAATTTGGGGAACCAAGTGGGCTTAGTGTACTGATCATTACCTGAAAGTATCATCCAGTTTGGGTGAAAAAATAGTTGCTGAGATTTCTGGAGATTCGTAATTTTGGGTAGCTTGGCAACCCCTTTCAAGGACAGTGTATCTCGCCAGTCACTGCTTAGGGCTACATCAAGAGGAAACAAAACCTAGAGACAGAACTTGAAACTACATTATCGTGTCAAGTTTCAAAAAGCTAGCACAAACCGTGTTTGATTTAGAGTTCCACATACATCTATCAATATAGGAGAAAACAGAGTGAAACGCCAACATTCAAACTGTTACTGGAAACGAACGGTTCAACATAGAAGAACGAAATTTGGGGAACCAAGTGGGCTTAGTGTACTGATCATTACCTGAAAGTATCATCCAGTTTGGGTGAAAAAATAGTTGCTGAGTTTTCTGGAGATTCGTAATTTTGGGTAGCTTGGCAACCCCTTTCAAGGACAGTGTATCTCGCCAGTCACTGCTTAGGGCTACATCAAGAGGAAACAAAACCTAGAGACAGAACTTGAAACTACATTATCGTGTCAAGTTTCAAGAAGCTAGCACAAACCGTGTTTGATTTAGAGTTCCACATACGTCTATCAATATAGGAGAAAGCAGAGTGAAACGCCAACATTCAAACTGTTACTGGAAACGAACGCTTCAACATAGAAGAACGAAATTTGGGGAACCAAGTGGGCTTAGTGTACTGATCATTACCTGAAAGTATCATCCAGTTTGGGTAAAAAATTATTTGCAGAGATTTCAGGAGATTCGTAATTTTGGGAAGCTTGGCAACCCGTTTCAACGACAGTGTGATCTCGCCAGTCACTGCTTAGGGCTACATCAAGAGGAAACAAAACATCGAGATAGAACTTGAATGTACATTATCGTGTCAAGTTTCAAAAAGCTAGCACAAACCGTGTTTGATTTAGAGTTCCACGTACACCTATCAATATTGGAGGAAACAGAGTGAAACGCCAAAATTCAAACTGTTACTGGAAACGAACGCTTCAACATAGAAGAACGAAATTTGGGGAACCAAGTGGGCTTAGTGTACTGATCATTACCTGAAAGTATCATCCAGTTTGGGTGAAAAAATAGTTGCTGAGATTTCTGGAGATTCGTAATTTTGGGTAGCTTGGCAACCCCTTTCAAGGACAGTGTATCTCGCCAGTCACTGCTTAGGGCTACATCAAGAGGAAACAAAACCTAGAGACAGAACTTGAAACTACATTATCGTGTCAAGTTTCAAGAAGCTAGCACAAACCGTGTTTGATTTAGAGTTCCACATACGTCTATCAATATAGGAGAAAACAGAGTGAAACGCCAACATTCAAACTGTTACTGGAAACGAACGCTTCCACATAGAAGAACGAAATTTGGGGAACCAAGTGGGCTTAGTGTACTGATCATTACCTGAAAGTATCATCCAGTTTGGGTGAAAAAATAGTTTCTGAGATTTCTGGAGATTCGTAATTTTGGGAAGCTTGGCAACCCCTTTCAAGGACAGTGTATCTCGCCAGTCACTGCTTAGGGCTACATCAAGAGGAAACAAAACCGAGAGATAGAACTTGAAACTACATTATCGTGTCAAGTTTCAAGAAGCTAGCACAAACCGTGTTTGATTTAGAGTTCCACATACATCTATCAATATAGGAGAAAACAGAGTGAAACGCCAACATTCAAACTGTTACTGGAAACGAACGGTTCAACATAGAAGAACGAAATTTGGGGAACCAAGTGGGCTTAGTGTACTGATCATTACCTGAAAGTATCATCCAGTTTGGGTGAAAAAATAGTTGCTGAGATTTCTGGAGATTCGCAATTTTGGGTAGCTTGGCAACCCCTTTCAAGGACAGTGTATCTCGCCAGTCACTGCTTAGGGCTACATCAAGAGGAAACAAAACCTCGAGACAGAACTTGAAACTACATTATCGTGTCAAGTTTCAAAAAGCTAGCACAAACAATGTTTGATTTAGAGTTCCACATACATCTCTCAATATAGGAGAAAACAGAGTGAAACGCCAAAATTCAAACTGTTACTGGAAACGAACGGTTCAACATAGAAGAACGAAATTTGGGGAACCAAGTGGGCTTAGTGTACTGATCATTACCTGAAAGTATCATCCAGTTTGGGTGAAAAAATAGTTGCTGAGATTTCTGGAGATTCGTAATTTTGGGAAGCTTGGCAACCCCTTTCAAGGACAGTGTATCTCGCTAGTCACTGCTTAGGGCTACATCAAGAGGAAACAAAACCTTGAGATAGAACTTGAAACTACATTATCGTGTCAAGTTTCAAGAAGCTAGCACAAACCGTGTTTGATTTAGAGTTCCACATACATCTATCAATATAGTAGAAAACAGAGTGAAACGCCAAAATTCAAGCTGTTACTGGAAACGAACGCTTCAACATAGAAGAACGAAATTTGGGGAACCAAGTGGGCTTAGTGTACTGATCATTACCTGAAAGTATCATCCAGTTTGGGTAAAAAATTATTTGCAGAGATTTCAGGAGATTCGTAATTTTGGGAAGATTGGCAACCCGTTTCAACGACAGTGTGATCTCGCCAGTCACTGCTTAGGGCTACATCAAGAGGAAACAAAACATCGAGATAGAACTTGAATGTACATTATCGTGTCAAGTTTCAAAAAGCTAGCACAAACCGTGTTTGATTTAGAGTTCCACGTACACCTATCAATATTGGAGGAAACAGAGTGAAACGCCAAAATTCAAACTGTTACTGGAAACGAACGCTTCAACATAGAAGAACGAAATTTGGGGAACCAAGTGGGCTTAGTGTACTGATCATTACCTGAAAGTATCATCCAGTTTGGGTGAAAAAATAGTTGCTGAGATTTCTGGAGATTCGTAATTTTGGGTAGCTTGGCAACCCCTTTCAAGGACAGTGTATCTCGCCAGTCACTGCTTAGGGCTACATCAAGAGGAAACAAAACCTAGAGACAGAACTTGAAACTACATTATCGTGTCAAGTTTCAAGAAGCTAGCACAAACCGTGTTTGATTTAGAGTTCCACATACGTCTATCAATATAGGAGAAAGCAGAGTGAAACGCCAACATTCAAACTGTTACTGGAAACGAACGCTTCAACATAGAAGAACGAAATTTGGGGAACCAAGTGGGCTTAGTGTACTGATCATTACCTGAAAGGATCATCCAGTTTGGGAGAAAAAATAGTTTCTGAGATTTCTGGAGATTCGTAATTTTGGGAAGCTTGGCAACCCCTTTCAAGGACAGTGTATCTCGCCAGTCACTGCTTAGGGCTACATCAAGAGGAAACAAACCTAGAGACAGAACTTGAAACTACATTATCGTGTCAAGTTTCAAGAAGCTAGCACAAACCGTGTTTGATATAGAGTTCCACATACATCTATCAATATAGGAGAAAACAGAGTGAAACGCCAACATTCAAACTGTTACTGGAAACGAACGGTTCAACATAGAAGAACGAAATTTGGGGAACCAAGTGGGCTTAGTGTACTGATCATTACCTGAAAGTATCATCCAGTTTGGGTGAAAAAATAGTTGCTGAGTTTTCTGGAGATTCGTAATTTTGGGTAGCTTGGCAACCCCTTTCAAGGACAGTGTATCTCGCCAGTCACTGCTTAGGGCTACATCAAGAGGAAACAAAACCTAGAGACAGAACTTGAAACTACATTATCGTGTCAAGTTTCAAGAAGCTAGCACAAACCGTGTTTGATTTAGAGTTCCACATACGTCTATCAATATAGGAGAAAGCAGAGTGAAACGCCAACATTCAAACTGTTACTGGAAACGAACGCTTCAACATAGAAGAACGAAATTTGGGGAACCAAGTGGGCTTAGTGTACTGATCATTACCTGAAAGTATCATCCAGTTTGGGTAAAAAATTATTTGCAGAGATTTCAGGAGATTCGTAATTTTGGGAAGCTTGGCAACCCGTTTCAACGACAGTGTGATCTCGCCAGTCACTGCTTAGGGCTACATCAAGAGGAAACAAAACATCGAGATAGAACTTGAATGTACATTATCGTGTCAAGTTTCAAAAAGCTAGCACAAACCGTGTTTGATTTAGAGTTCCACGTACACCTATCAATATTGGAGGAAACAGAGTGAAACGCCAAAATTCAAACTGTTACTGGAAACGAACGCTTCAACATAGAAGAACGAAATTTGGGGAACCAAGTGGGCTTAGTGTACTGATCATTACCTGAAAGTATCATCCAGTTTGGGTGAAAAAATAGTTGCTGAGATTTCTGGAGATTCGTAATTTTGGGTAGCTTGGCAACCCCTTTCAAGGACAGTGTATCTCGCCAGTCACTGCTTAGGGCTACATCAAGAGGAAACAAAACCTAGAGACAGAACTTGAAACTACATTATCGTGTCAAGTTTCAAGAAGCTAGCACAAACCGTGTTTGATTTAGAGTTCCACATACGTCTATCAATATAGGAGAAAACAGAGTGAAACGCCAACATTCAAACTGTTACTGGAAACGAACGCTTCCACATAGAAGAACGAAATTTGGGGAACCAAGTGGGCTTAGTGTACTGATCATTACCTGAAAGTATCATCCAGTTTGGGTGAAAAAATAGTTTCTGAGATTTCTGGAGATTCGTAATTTTGGGAAGCTTGGCAACCCCTTTCAAGGACAGTGTATCTCGCCAGTCACTGCTTAGGGCTACATCAAGAGGAAACAAAACCGAGAGATAGAACTTGAAACTACATTATCGTGTCAAGTTTCAAGAAGCTAGCACAAACCGTGTTTGATTTAGAGTTCCACATACATCTATCAATATAGGAGAAAACAGAGTGAAACGCCAACATTCAAACTGTTACTGGAAACGAACGGTTCAACATAGAAGAACGAAATTTGGGGAACCAAGTGGGCTTAGTGTACTGATCATTACCTGAAAGTATCATCCAGTTTGGGTGAAAAAATAGTTGCTGAGATTTCTGGAGATTCGCAATTTTGGGTAGCTTGGCAACCCCTTTCAAGGACAGTGTATCTCGCCAGTCACTGCTTAGGGCTACATCAAGAGGAAACAAAACCTCGAGACAGAACTTGAAACTACATTATCGTGTCAAGTTTCAAAAAGCTAGCACAAACAATGTTTGATTTAGAGTTCCACATACATCTCTCAATATAGGAGAAAACAGAGTGAAACGCCAAAATTCAAACTGTTACTGGAAACGAACGGTTCAACATAGAAGAACGAAATTTGGGGAACCAAGTGGGCTTAGTGTACTGATCATTACCTGAAAGTATCATCCAGTTTGGGTGAAAAAATAGTTGCTGAGATTTCTGGAGATTCGTAATTTTGGGAAGCTTGGCAACCCCTTTCAAGGACAGTGTATCTCGCTAGTCACTGCTTAGGGCTACATCAAGAGGAAACAAAACCTAGAGATAGAACTTGAAACTACATTATCGTGTCAAGTTTCAAGAAGCTAGCACAAACCGTGTTTGATTTAGAGTTCCACATACATCTATCAATATAGTAGAAAACAGAGTGAAACGCCAAAATTCAAGCTGTTACTGGAAACGAACGCTTCAACATAGAAGAACGAAATTTGGGGAACCAAGTGGGCTTAGTGTACTGATCATTACCTGAAAGTATCATCCAGTTTGGGTAAAAAATTATTTGCAGAGATTTCAGGAGATTCGTAATTTTGGGAAGATTGGCAACCCGTTTCAACGACAGTGTGATCTCGCCAGTCACTGCTTAGGGCTACATCAAGAGGAAACAAAACATCGAGATAGAACTTGAATGTACATTATCGTGTCAAGTTTCAAAAAGCTAGCACAAACCGTGTTTGATTTAGAGTTCCACGTACACCTATCAATATTGGAGGAAACAGAGTGAAACGCCAAAATTCAAACTGTTACTGGAAACGAACGCTTCAACATAGAAGAACGAAATTTGGGGAACCAAGTGGGCTTAGTGTACTGATCATTACCTGAAAGTATCATCCAGTTTGGGTGAAAAAATAGTTGCTGAGATTTCTGGAGATTCGTAATTTTGGGTAGCTTGGCAACCCCTTTCAAGGACAGTGTATCTCGCCAGTCACTGCTTAGGGCTACATCAAGAGGAAACAAAACCTAGAGACAGAACTTGAAACTACATTATCGTGTCAAGTTTCAAGAAGCTAGCACAAACCGTGTTTGATTTAGAGTTCCACATACGTCTATCAATATAGGAGAAAGCAGAGTGAAACGCCAACATTCAAACTGTTACTGGAAACGAACGCTTCAACATAGAAGAACGAAATTTGGGGAACCAAGTGGGCTTAGTGTACTGATCATTACCTGAAAGGATCATCCAGTTTGGGAGAAAAAATAGTTTCTGAGATTTCTGGAGATTCGTAATTTTGGGAAGCTTGGCAACCCCTTTCAAGGACAGTGTATCTCGCCAGTCACTGCTTAGGGCTACATCAAGAGGAAACAAACCTAGAGACAGAACTTGAAACTACATTATCGTGTCAAGTTTCAAGAAGCTAGCACAAACCGTGTTTGATATAGAGTTCCACATACATCTATCAATATAGGAGAAAACAGAGTGAAACGCCAACATTCAAACTGTTACTGGAAACGAACGGTTCAACATAGAAGAACGAAATTTGGGGAACCAAGTGGGCTTAGTGTACTGATCATTACCTGAAAGTATCATCCAGTTTGGGTGAAAAAATAGTTTCTGAGATTTCTGGAGATTCGTAATTTTGGGAAGCTTGGCAACCCCTTTCAAGGACAGTGTATCTCGCCAGTCACTGCTTAGGGCAACATCAAGAGGAAACAAAACCTAGAGACAGAACTTGAAACTACATTATCGTGTCAAGTTTCAAGAAGCTAGCACAAACCGTGTTTGATTTAGAGTTCCACATACGTCTATCAATATAGGAGAAAACAGAGTGAAACGCCAACATTCAAACTGTTACTGGAAACGAACGCTTCAACATAGAAGAACGAAATTTGGGGAACCAACTGGGCTTAGTGTACTGATCATTACCTGAAAGTATCATCCAGTTTGGGTGAAAAAATAGTTGCTGAGATTTCTGGAGATTCGTAATTTTGGGAAGCTTGGCAACCCCTTTCAAGGACAGTGTATCTCGCCAGTCACTGCTTAGGGCTACATCAAGAGGAAACAAAACCGAGAGATAGAACTTGAAACTACATTATCGTGTCAAGTTTCAAAAAGCTAGCACAAACCGTGTTTGATTTAGAGTTCCACATACGTCTATCAATATAGGAGAAAACAGAGTGAAACGCCAACATTCAAACTGTTACTGGAAACGAACGGTTCAACATAGAAGAACGAAATTTGGGGAACCAAGTGGGCTTAGTGTACTGATCATTACCTGAAAGTATCATCCAGTTTGGGTGAAAAAATAGTTGCTGAGATTTCTGGAGATTCGTAATTTTGGGTAGCTTGGCAACCCCTTTCAAGGACAGTGTATCTCGCCAGTCACTGCTTAGGGCTACATCAAGAGGAAACAAAACCTAGAGACAGAACTTGAAACTACATTATCGTGTCAAGTTTCAAAAAGCTAGCACAAACCGTGTTTGATTTAGAGTTCCACATACATCTATCAATATAGGAGAAAACAGAGTGAAACGCCAACATTCAAACTGTTACTGGAAACGAACGGTTCAACATAGAAGAACGAAATTTGGGGAACCAAGTGGGCTTAGTGTACTGATCATTACCTGAAAGTATCATCCAGTTTGGGTGAAAAAATAGTTGCTGAGATTTCTGGAGATTCGTAATTTTGGGTAGCTTGGCAACCCCTTTCAAGGACAGTGTATCTCGCCAGTCACTGCTTAGGGCTACATCAAGAGGAAACAAAACCTAGAGACAGAACTTGAAACTACATTATCGTGTCAAGTTTCAAAAAGCTAGCACAAACCGTGTTTGATTTAGAGTTCCACATACATCTCTCAATATAGGAGAAAACAGAGTGAAACGCCAAAATTCAAACTGTTACTGGAAACGAACGGTTCAACATAGAAGAACGAAATTTGGGGAACCAAGTGGGCTTAGTGTACTGATCATTACCTGAAAGTATCATCCAGTTTGGGTGAAAAAATAGTTTCTGAGATTTCTGGAGATTCGTAATTTTGGGAAGCTTGGCAACCCCTTTCAAGGACAGTGTATCTCGCCAGTCACTGCTTAGGGCTACATCAAGAGGAAACAAAACCTAGAGATAGAACTTGAAACTACATTATGGTGTCAAGTTTCAAGAAGCTAGAACAAACCGTGTTTGATTTAGAGTTCCACATACATCTATCAATATAGGAGAAAGCAGAGTGAAACGCCAACATTCAAACTGTTACTGGAAACGAACGCTTCAACATAGAAGAACGAAATTTGGGGAACCAAGTGGGCTTAGTGTACTGATCATTACCTGAAAGTATCATCCAGTTTGGGTGAAAAAATAGTTTCTGAGATTTCAGGAGATTCGTAATTTTGGGAAGCTTGGCAACCCCTTTCAAGGACAGTGTATCTCGCCAGTCACTGCTTAGGGCTACATCAAGAGGAAACAAACCTAGAGACAGAACTTGAAACTACATTATCGTGTCAAGTTTCAAGAAGCTAGCACAAACCGTGTTTGACATAGAGTTCCACATACATCTATCAATATAGGAGAAAACAGAGTGAAACGCCAACATTCAAACAGTTACTGGAAACGAACGCTTCAACATAGAAGAACGAAATTTGGGGAACCAAGTGGGCTTAGTGTACTGATCATTACCTGAAAGTATCATCCAGTTTGGGTGAAAAAATAGTTTCTGAGATTTCTGGAGATTCGTAATTTTGGGAAGCTTGGCAACCCCTTTCAAGGACAGTGTATCTCGCCAGTCACTGCTTAGGGCAACATCAAGAGGAAACAAAACCTAGAGACAGAACTTGAAACTACATTATCGTGTCAAGTTTCAAGAAGCTAGCACAAACCGTGTTTGATTTAGAGTTCCACATACGTCTATCAATATAGGAGAAAACAGAGTGAAACGCCAACATTCAAACTGTTACTGGAAACGAACGCTTCAACATAGAAGAACGAAATTTGGGGAACCAAGTGGGCTTAGTGTACTGATCATTACCTGAAAGTATCATCCAGTTTGGGTGAAAAAATAGTTTCTGAGATTTCTGGAGATTCGTAATTTTGGTAAGCTTGGCAACCCCTTTCAAGGACAGTGTATCTCGCCAGTCACTGCTTAGGGCTACATCAAGAGGAAACAAAACCGACAGATAGAACTTGAAACTACATTATCGTGTCAAGTTTCAAAAAGCTAGCACGAACCGTGTTTGATTTAGAGTTCCACATACATCTATCAATATAGGAGAAAACAGAGTGAAACGCCAACATTCAAACTGTTACTGGAAACGAACGGTTCAACATAGAAGAACGAAATTTGGGGAACCAAGTGGGCTTAGTGTACTGATCATTACCTGAAAGTATCATCCAGTTTGGGTGAAAAAATAGTTGCTGAGATTTCTGGAGATTCGTAATTTTGGGTAGCTTGGCAACCCCTTTCAAGGACAGTGTATCTCGCCAGTCACTGCTTAGGGCTACATCAAGAGGAAACAAAACCTAGAGACAGAACTTGAAACTACATTATCGTGTCAAGTTTCAAAAAGCTAGCACAAACCGTGTTTGATTTAGAGTTCCACATACATCTATCAATATAGGAGAAAACAGAGTGAAACGCCAACATTCAAACTGTTACTGGAAACGAACGGTTCAACATAGAAGAACGAAATTTGGGGAACCAAGTGGGCTTAGTGTACTGATCATTACCTGAAAGTATCATCCAGTTTGGGTGAAAAAATAGTTGCTGAGATTTCTGGAGATTCGTAATTTTGGGTAGCTTGGCAACCCCTTTCAAGGACAGTGTATCTCGCCAGTCACTGCTTAGGGCTACATCAAGAGGAAACAAAACCTAGAGACAGAACTTGAAACTACATTATCGTGTCAAGTTTCAAGAAGCTAGCACAAACCGTGTTTGATTTAGAGTTCCACATACGTCTATCAATATAGGAGAAAGCAGAGTGAAACGCCAACATTCAAACTGTTACTGGAAACGAACGCTTCAACATAGAAGAACGAAATTTGGGGAACCAAGTGGGCTTAGTGTACTGATCATTACCTGAAAGTATCATCCAGTTTGGGTGAAAAAATAGTTTCTGAGATTTCTGGAGATTCGTAATTTTGGGAAGCTTGGCAACCCCTTTCAAGGACAGTGTATCTCGCCAGTCACTGCTTAGGGCTACATCAAGAGGAAACAAAACCTAGAGATAGAACTTGAAACTACATTATCGTGTCAAGTTTCAAGAAGCTAGCACAAACCGTGTTTGATTTAGAGTTCCACATACATCTATCAATATAGGAGAAAACAGAGTGAAACGCCAAAATTCAAACTGTTACTGGAAACGAACGCTTCAACATAGAAGAACGAAATTTGGGGAACCAACTGGGCTTAGTGTACTGATCATTACCTGAAAGTATCATCCAGTTTGGGTGAAAAAATAGTTGCTGAGATTTCTGGAGATTCGTAATTTTGGGTAGCTTGGCAACCCCTTTCAAGGACAGTGTATCTCGCCAGTCACTGCTTAGGGCTACATCAAGAGGAAACAAAACCTAGAGACAGAACTTGAAACTACATTATCGTGTCAAGTTTCAAGAAGCTAGCACAAACCGTGTTTGATTTAGAGTTCCACATACGTCTATCAATATAGGAGAAAACAGAGTGAAACGCCAACATTCAAACTGTTACTGGAAACGAACGCTTCCACATAGAAGAACGAAATTTGGGGAACCAAGTGGGCTTAGTGTACTGATCATTACCTGAAAGTATCATCCAGTTTGGGTGAAAAAATAGTTTCTGAGATTTCTGGAGATTCGTAATTTTGGGAAGCTTGGCAACCCCTTTCAAGGACAGTGTATCTCGCCAGTCACTGCTTAGGGCTACATCAAGAGGAAACAAAACCGAGAGATAGAACTTGAAACTACATTATCGTGTCAAGTTTCAAGAAGCTAGCACAAACCGTGTTTGATTTAGAGTTCCACATACATCTATCAATATAGGAGAAAACAGAGTGAAACGCCAACATTCAAACTGTTACTGGAAACGAACGGTTCAACATAGAAGAACGAAATTTGGGGAACCAAGTGGGCTTAGTGTACTGATCATTACCTGAAAGTATCATCCAGTTTGGGTGAAAAAATAGTTGCTGAGATTTCTGGAGATTCGCAATTTTGGGTAGCTTGGCAACCCCTTTCAAGGACAGTGTATCTCGCCAGTCACTGCTTAGGGCTACATCAAGAGGAAACAAAACCTAGAGACAGAACTTGAAACTACATTATCGTGTCAAGTTTCAAAAAGCTAGCACAAACCGTGTTTGATTTAGAGTTCCACATACATCTCTCAATATAGGAGAAAACAGAGTGAAACGCCAAAATTCAAACTGTTACTGGAAACGAACGGTTCAACGTAGAAGAACGAAATTTGGGGAACCAAGTGGGCTTAGTGTACTGATCATTACCTGAAAGTATCATCCAGTTTGGGTGAAAAAATAGTTGCTGAGATTTCTGGAGATTCGTAATTTTGGGTAGCTTGGCAACCCCTTTCAAGGACAGTGTATCTCGCCAGTCACTGCTTAGGGCTACATCAAGAGGAAACAAAACCTAGAGACAGAACTTGAAACTACATTATCGTGTCAAGTTTCAAGAAGCTAGCACAAACCGTGTTTGATTTAGAGTTCCACATACGTCTATCAATATAGGAGAAAGCAGAGTGAAACGCCAACATTCAAACTGTTACTGGAAACGAACGCTTCAACATAGAAGAACGAAATTTGGGGAACCAAGTGGGCTTAGTGTACTGATCATTACCTGAAAGTATCATCCAGTTTGGGTGAAAAAATAGTTTCTGAGATTTCTGGAGATTCGTAATTTTGGGAAGCTTGGCAACCCCTTTCAAGGACAGTGTATCTCGCCAGTCACTGCTTAGGGCTACATCAAGAGGAAACAAAACCTAGAGATAGAACTTGAAACTACATTATCGTGTCAAGTTTCAAGAAGCTAGCACAAACCGTGTTTGATTTAGAGTTCCACATACATCTATCAATATAGGAGAAAACAGAGTGAAACGCCAAAATTCAAACTGTTACTGGAAACGAACGCTTCAACATAGAAGAACGAAATTTGGGGAACCAACTGGGCTTAGTGTACTGATCATTACCTGAAAGTATCATCCAGTTTGGGTGAAAAAATAGTTGCTGAGATTTCTGGAGATTCGTAATTTTGGGTAGCTTGGCAACCCCTTTCAAGGACAGTGTATCTCGCCAGTCACTGCTTAGGGCTACATCAAGAGGAAACAAAACCTAGAGACAGAACTTGAAACTACATTATCGTGTCAAGTTTCAAGAAGCTAGCACAAACCGTGTTTGATTTAGAGTTCCACATACGTCTATCAATATAGGAGAAAACAGAGTGAAACGCCAAAATTCAAACTGTTACTGGAAACGAACGCTTCCACATAGAAGAACGAAATTTGGGGAACCAAGTGGGCTTAGTGTACTGATCATTACCTGAAAGTATCATCCAGTTTGGGTGAAAAAATAGTTTCTGAGATTTCTGGAGATTCGTAATTTTGGGAAGCTTGGCAACCCCTTTCAAGGACAGTGTATCTCGCCAGTCACTGCTTAGGGCTACATCAAGAGGAAACAAAACCGAGAGATAGAACTTGAAACTACATTATCGTGTCAAGTTTCAAGAAGCTAGCACAAACCGTGTTTGATTTAGAGTTCCAAATACATCTATCAATATAGGAGAAAACAGAGTGAAACGCCAACATTCAAACTGTTACTGGAAACGAACGGTTCAACATAGAAGAACGAAATTTGGGGAACCAAGTGGGCTTAGTGTACTGATCATTACCTGAAAGTATCATCCAGTTTGGGTGAAAAAATAGTTGCTGAGATTTCTGGAGATTCGCAATTTTGGGTAGCTTGGCAACCCCTTTCAAGGACAGTGTATCTCGCCAGTCACTGCTTAGGGCTACATCAAGAGGAAACAAAACCTAGAGACAGAACTTGAAACTACATTATCGTGTCAAGTTTCAAAAAGCTAGCACAAACCGTGTTTGATTTAGAGTTCCACATACATCTCTCAATATAGGAGAAAACAGAGTGAAACGCCAAAATTCAAACTGTTACTGGAAACGAACGGTTCAACGTAGAAGAACGAAATTTGGGGAACCAAGTGGGCTTAGTGTACTGATCATTACCTGAAAGTATCATCCAGTTTGGGTGAAAAAATAGTTTCTGAGATTTCTGGAGATTCGTAATTTTGGGAAGCTTGGCAACCCCTTTCAAGGACAGTGTATCTCGCCAGTCACTGCTTAGGGCTACATCAAGAGGAAACAAACCTAGAGACAGAACTTGAAACTACATTATCGTGTCAAGTTTCAAGAAGCTAGCACAAACCGTGTTTGACATAGAGTTCCACATACATCTATCAATGTAGGAGAAAACAGAGTGAAACGCCAAAATTCAAACTGTTTCTGGAAACGAACGCTTCAACATAGAAGAACGAAATTTGGGGAACCAACTGGGCTTAGTGTACTGATCATTACCTGAAAGTATCATCCAGTTTGGGTGAAAAAATAGTTTCTGAGATTTCTGGAGATTCGTAATTTTGGGAAGCTTGGCAACCCCTTTCAAGGACAGTGTATCTCGCCAGTCACTGCTTAGGGCTACATCAAGAGGAAACAAAACCTAGAGACAGAACTTGAAACTACATTATCGTGTCAAGTTTCAAGAAGCTAGCACAAACCGTGTTTGATTTAGAGTTCCACATACATCTATCAATATAGGAGAAAACAGAGTGAAACGCCAAAATTCAAACTGTTACTGGAAACGAACGGTTCAACATAGAAGAACGAAATTTGGGGAACCAAGTGGGCTTAGTGTACTGATCATTACCTGAAAGTATCATCCAGTTTGGGTGAAAAAATAGTTGCTGAGATTTCTGGAGATTCGTAATTTTGGGTAGCTTGGCAACCCCTTTCAAGGACAGTGTATCTCGCCAGTCACTGCTTAGGGCTACATCAAGAGGAAACAAAACCTAGAGACAGAACTTGAAACTACATTATCGTGTCAAGTTTCAAAAAGCTAGCACAAACCGTGTTTGATTTAGAGTTCCACATACATCTATCAATATAGGAGAAAACAGAGTGAAACGCCAACATTCAAACTGTTACTGGAAACGAACGGTTCAACATAGAAGAACGAAATTTGGGGAACCAAGTGGGCTTAGTGTACTGATCATTACCTGAAAGTATCATCCAGTTTGGGTGAAAAAATAGTTGCTGAGATTTCTGGAGATTCTTAATTTTGGGTAGCTTGGCAACCCCTTTCAAGGACAGTGTATCTCGCCAGTCACTGCTTAGGGCTACATCAAGAGGAAACAAAACCTAGAGACAGAACTTGAAACTACATTATCGTGTCAAGTTTCAAGAAGCTAGCACAAACCGTGTTTGATTTAGAGTTCCACATACGTCTATCAATATAGGAGAAAGCAGAGTGAAACGCCAACATTCAAACTGTTACTGGAAACGAACGCTTCAACATAGAAGAACGAAATTTGGGGAACCAAGTGGGCTTAGTGTACTGATCATTACCTGAAAGTATCATCCAGTTTGGGTGAAAAAATAGTTTCTGAGATTTCTGGAGATTCGTAATTTTGGGAAGCTTGGCAACCCCTTTCAAGGACAGTGTATCTCGCCAGTCACTGCTTAGGGCTACATCAAGAGGAAACAAAACCTAGAGATAGAACTTGAAACTACATTATCGTGTCAAGTTTCAAGAAGCTAGCACAAACCGTGTTTGATTTAGAGTTCCACATACATCTATCAATATAGGAGAAAACAGAGTGAAACGCCAAAATTCAAACTGTTACTGGAAACGAACGCTTCAACATAGAAGAACGAAATTTGGGGAACCAACTGGGCTTAGTGTACTGATCATTACCTGAAAGTATCATCCAGTTTGGGTGAAAAAATAGTTTCTGAGATTTCTGGAGATTCGTAATTTTGGGAAGCTTGGCAACCCCTTTCAAGGACAGTGTATCTCGCCAGTCACTGCTTAGGGCAACATCAAGAGGAAACAAAACCTAGAGACAGAACTTGAAACTACATTATCGTGTCAAGTTTCAAGAAGCTAGCACAAACCGTGTTTGATTTAGAGTTCCACATACGTCTATCAATATAGGAGAAAACAGAGTGAAACGCCAACATTCAAACTGTTACTGGAAACGAACGCTTCAACATAGAAGAACGAAATTTGGGGAACCAAGTGGGCTTAGTGTACTGATCATTACCTGAAAGTATCATCCAGTTTGGGTGAAAAAATAGTTTCTGAGATTTCTGGAGATTCGAAATTTTGGGAAGCTTGGCAACCCCTTTCAAGGACAGTGTATCTCGCCAGTCACTGCTTAGGGCTACATCAAGAGGAAACAAAACCGACAGATAGAACTTGAAACTACATTATCGTGTCAAGTTTCAAAAAGCTAGCACAAACCGTGTTTGATTTAGAGTTCCACATACATCTATCAATATAGGAGAAAACAGAGTGAAACGCCAACATTCAAACTGTTACTGGAAACGAACGGTTCAACATAGAAGAACGAAATTTGGGGAACCAAATGGGCTTAGTGTACTGATCATTACCTGAAAGTATCATCCAGTTTGGGTGAAAAAATAGTTGCTGAGATTTCTGGAGATTCGTAATTTTGGGTAGCTTGGCAACCCCTTTCAAGGACAGTGTATCTCGCCAGTCACTGCTTAGGGCTACATCAAGAGGAAACAAAACCTAGAGACAGAACTTGAAACTATATTATCGTGTCAAGTTTCAAAAAGCTAGCACAAACCGTGTTTGATTTAGAGTTCCACATACATCTCTCAATATAGGAGAAAACAGAGTGAAACGCCAAAATTCAAACTGTTACTGGAAACGAACGGTTCAACATAGAAGAACGAAATTTGGGGAACCAAGTGGGCTTAGTGTACTGATCATTACCTGAAAGTATCATCCAGTTTGGGTGAAAAAATAGTTTCTGAGATTTCTGGAGATTCGTAATTTTGGGAAGCTTGGCAACCCCTTTCAAGGACAGTGTATCTCGCCAGTCACTGCTTAGGGCTACATCAAGAGGAAACAAAACCTAGAGATAGAACTTGAAACTACATTATCGTGTCAAGTTTCAAGAAGCTAGCACAAACCGTGTTTGATTTAGAGTTCCACATACATCTATCAATATAGGAGAAAACAGAGTGAAACGCCAAAATTCAAACTGTTTCTGGAAACGAACGCTTCAACATAGAAGAACGAAATTTGGGGAACCAACTGGGCTTAGTGTACTGATCATTACCTGAAAGTATCATCCAGTTTGGGTGAAAAAATAGTTGCTGAGATTTCTGGAGATTCGTAATTTTGGGTAGCTTGGCAACTCCTTTCAAGGACAGTGTATCTCGCCAGTCACTGCTTAGGGCTACATCAAGAGGAAACAAAACCTAGAGACAGAACTTGAAACTACATTATCGTGTCAAGTTTCAAGAAGCTTGCACAAACCGTGTTTGATTTAGAGTTCCACATACGTCTATCAATATAGGAGAAAACAGAGTGAAACGCCAACATTCAAACTGTTACTGGAAACGAACGCTTCCACATAGAAGAACGAAATTTGGGGAACCAAGTGGGCTTAGTGTACTGATCATTACCTGAAAGTATCATCCAGTTTGGGTGAAAAAATAGTTGCTGAGATTTCTGGAGATTCGTAATTTTGGGTAGCTTGGCAACCCCTTTCAAGGACAGTGTATCTCGCCAGTCACTGCTTAGGGCTACATCAAGAGGAAACAAAACCTAGAGACAGAACTTGAAACTACATTATCGTGTCAAGTTTCAAAAAGCTAGCACAAACCGTGTTTGATTTAGAGTTCCACATACATCTCTCAATATAGGAGAAAACAGAGTGAAACGCCAAAATTCAAACTGTTACTGGAAACGAACGGTTCAACATAGAAGAACGAAATTTGGGGAACCAAGTGGGCTTAGTGTACTGATCATTACCTGAAAGTATCATCCAGTTTGGGTGAAAAAATAGTTTCTGAGATTTCTGGAGATTCGTAATTTTGGGAAGCTTGGCAACCCCTTTCAAGGACAGTGTATCTCGCCAGTCACTGCTTAGGGCTACATCAAGAGGAAACAAAACCGAGAGATAGAACTTGAAACTACATTATCGTGTCAAGTTTCAAAAAGCTAGCACAAACCGTGTTTGATTTAGAGTTCCACATACATCTATCAATATAAGAGAAAACAGAGTGAAACGCCAACATTCAAACTGTTACTGGAAACGAACGGTTCAACATAGAAGAACGAAATTTGGGGAACCAAGTGGGCTTAGTGTACTGATCATTACCTGAAAGTATCATCCAGTTTGGGTGAAAAAATAGTTGCTGAGATTTCTGGAGATTCGTAATTTTGGGAAGCTTGGCAACCCCTTTCAAGGACAGTGTATCTCGCCAGTCACTGCTTAGGGCTACATCAAGAGGAAACAAAACCTAGAGATAGAACTTGAAACTACATTATCGTGTCAAGTTTCAAGAAGCTAGCACAAACCGTGTTTGATTTAGAGTTCCACATACATCTATCAATATAGGAGAAAACAGAGTGAAACGCCAAAATTCAAACTGTTACTGGAAACGAACGCTTCAACATAGAAGAACGAAATTTGGGGAACCAACTGGGCTTAGTGTACTGATCATTACCTGAAAGTATCATCCAGTTTGGGTGAAAAAATAGTTGCTGAGATTTCTGGAGATTCGTAATTTTGGGTAGCTTGGCAACCCCTTTCAAGGACAGTGTATCTCGCCAGTCACTGCTTAGGGCTACATCAAGAGGAAACAAAACCTAGAGACAGAACTTGAAACTACATTATCGTGTCAAGTTTCAAGAAGCTAGCACAAACCGTGTTTGATTTAGAGTTCCACATACGTCTATCAATATAGGAGAAAACAGAGTGAAACGCCAACATTCAAACTGTTACTGGAAACGAACGCTTCCACATAGAAGAACGAAATTTGGGGAACCAAGTGGGCTTAGTGTACTGATCATTACCTGAAAGTATCATCCAGTTTGGGTGAAAAAATAGTTTCTGAGATTTCTGGAGATTCGTAATTTTGGGAAGCTTGGCAACCCCTTTCAAGGACAGTGTATCTCGCCAGTCACTGCTTAGGGCTACATCAAGAGGAAACAAAACCGAGAGATAGAACTTGAAACTACATTATCGTGTCAAGTTTCAAGAAGCTAGCACAAACCGTGTTTGATTTAGAGTTCCACATACATCTATCAATATAGGAGAAAACAGAGTGAAACGCCAACATTCAAACTGTTACTGGAAACGAACGGTTCAACATAGAAGAACGAAATTTGGGGAACCAAGTGGGCTTAGTGTACTGATCATTACCTGAAAGTATCATCCAGTTTGGGTGAAAAAATAGTTGCTGAGATTTCTGGAGATTCGCAATTTTGGGTAGCTTGGCAACCCCTTTCAAGGACAGTGTATCTCGCCAGTCACTGCTTAGGGCTACATCAAGAGGAAACAAAACCTAGAGACAGAACTTGAAACTACATTATCGTGTCAAGTTTCAAAAAGCTAGCACAAACCGTGTTTGATTTAGAGTTCCACATACATCTATCAATATAGGAGAAAACAGAGTGAAACGCCAAAATTCAAACTGTTACTGGAAACGAACGCTTCAACATACAAGAACGAAATTTGGGGAACCAACTGGGCTTAGTGTACTGATCATTACCTGAAAGTATCATCCAGTTTGGGTGAAAAAATAGTTTCTGAGATTTCTGGAGATTCGTAATTTTGGGAAGCTTGGCAACCCCTTTCAAGGACAGTGTATCTCGCCAGTCACTGCTTAGGGCTACATCAAGAGGAAACAAACCTAGAGACAGAACTTGAAACTACATTATCGTGTCAAGTTTCAAGAAGCTAGCACAAACCGTGTTTGACATAGAGTTCCACATACATCTATCAATATAGGAGAAAACAGAGTGAAACGCCAAAATTCAAACTGTTACTGGAAACGAACGCTTCAACATAGAAGAACGAAATTTGGGGAACCAACTGGGCTTAGTGTACTGATCATTACCTGAAAGTATCATCCAGTTTGGGTGAAAAAATAGTTGCTGAGATTTCTGGAGATTCGTAATTTTGGGTAGCTTGGCAACCCCTTTCAAGGACAGTGTATCTCGCCAGTCACTGCTTAGGGCTACATCAAGAGGAAACAAAACCTAGAGACAGAACTTGAAACTACATTATCGTGTCAAGTTTCAAGAAGCTAGCACAAACCGTGTTTGATTTAGAGTTCCACATACGTCTATCAATATAGGAGAAAACAGAGTGAAACGCCAACATTCAAACTGTTACTGGAAACGAACGCTTCCACATAGAAGAACGAAATTTGGGGAACCAAGTGGGCTTAGTGTACTGATCATTACCTGAAAGTATCATCCAGTTTGGGTGAAAAAATAGTTTCTGAGATTTCTGGAGATTCGTAATTTTGGGAAGCTTGGCAACCCCTTTCAAGGACAGTGTATCTCGCCAGTCACTGCTTAGGGCTACATCAAGAGGAAACAAAACCGAGAGATAGAACTTGAAACTACATTATCGTGTCAAGTTTCAAGAAGCTAGCACAAACCGTGTTTGATTTAGAGTTCCACATACATCTATCAATATAGGAGAAAACAGAGTGAAACGCCAACATTCAAACTGTTACTGGAAACGAACGGTTCAACATAGAAGAACGAAATTTGGGGAACCAAGTGGGCTTAGTGTACTGATCATTACCTGAAAGTATCATCCAGTTTGGGTGAAAAAATAGTTGCTGAGATTTCTGGAGATTCGCAATTTTGGGTAGCTTGGCAACCCCTTTCAAGGACAGTGTATCTCGCCAGTCACTGCTTAGGGCTACATCAAGAGGAAACAAAACCTAGAGACAGAACTTGAAACTACATTATCGTGTCAAGTTTCAAAAAGCTAGCACAAACCGTGTTTGATTTAGAGTTCCACATACATCTCTCAATATAGGAGAAAACAGAGTGAAACGCCAAAATTCAAACTGTTACTGGAAACGAACGGTTCAACATAGAAGAACGAAATTTGGGGAACCAAGTGGGCTTAGTGTACTGATCATTACCTGAAAGTATCATCCAGTTTGGGTGAAAAAATAGTTTCTGAGATTTCTGGAGATTCGTAATTTTGGGAAGCTTGGCAACCCCTTTCAAGGACAGTGTATCTCGCCAGTCACTGCTTAGGGCTACATCAAGAGGAAACAAACCTAGAGACAGAACTTGAAACTACATTATCGTGTCAAGTTTCAAGAAGCTAGCACAAACCGTGTTTGACATAGAGTTCCACATACATCTATCAATATAGGAGAAAACAGAGTGAAACGCCAACATTCAAACTGTTACTGGAAACGAACGCTTCAACATAGAAGAACGAAATTTGGGGAACCAAGTGGGCTTAGTGTACTGATCATTACCTGAAAGTATCATCCAGTTTGGGTGAAAAAATAGTTTCTGAGATTTCTGGAGATTCGTAATTTTGGGAAGCTTGGCAACCCCTTTCAAGGACAGTGTATCTCGCCAGTCACTGCTTAGGGCTACATCAAGAGGAAACAAAACCGACAGATAGAACTTGAAACTACATTATCGTGTCAAGTTTCAAGAAGCTAGCACAAACCGTGTTTGATTTAGAGTTCCACATACATCTATCAATATAGGAGAAAACAGAGTGAAACGCCAACATTCAAACTGTTACTGGAAACGAACGGTTCAACATAGAAGAACGAAATTTGGGGAACCAAGTGGGCTTAGTGTACTGATCATTACCTGAAAGTATCATCCAGTTTGGGTGAAAAAATAGTTGCTGAGATTTCTGGAGATTCGTAATTTTGGGAAGCTTGGCAACCCCTTTCAAGGACAGTGTATCTCGCCAGTCACTGCTTAGGGCTACATCAAGAGGAAACAAAACCTAGAGACAGAACTTGAAACTACATTATCGTGTCAAGTTTCAAAAAGCTAGCACAAACCGTGTTTGATTTAGAGTTCCACATACATCTATCAATATAGGAGAAAACAGAGTGAAACGCCAACATTCAAACTGTTACTGGAAACGAACGGTTCAACATAGAAGAACGAAATTTGGGGAACCAAGTGGGCTTAGTGTACTGATCATTACCTGAAAGTATCATCCAGTTTGGGTGAAAAAATAGTTTCTGAGATTTCTGGAGATTCGTAATTTTGGGAATCTTGGCAACCCCTTTCAAGGACAGTGTATCTCGCCAGTCACTGCTTAGGGCTACATCAAGAGGAAACAAAACCTAGAGATAGAACTTGAAACTACATTATCGTGTCAAGTTTCAAGAAGGTAGCACAAACCATGTTTGATTTAGAGTTCCACATACATCTATCAATATAGGAGAAAACAGAGTGAAACGAAAAAATTCAAACTGTTACTGGAAACGAACGCTTCAACATAGAAGAACGAAATTTGGGGAACCAAGTGGGCTTAGTGTACTGATCATTACCTGAAAGTATCATCCAGTTTGGGTGAAAAAATAGTTTCTGAGATTTCTGGAGATTCGTAATTTTGGGAAGCTTGGCAACCCCTTTCAAGGACAGTGTATCTCGCCAGTCACTGCTTAGGGCTACATCAAGAGGAAACAAAACCTAGAGATAGAACTTGAAACTACATTATCGTGTCAAGTTTCAAGAAGCTAGCACAAACCGTGTTTGATTTAGAGTTCCACATACATCTATCAATATAGGAGAAAACAGAGTGAAACGCCAAAATTCAAACTGTTACTGGAAACGAACGCTTCAACATAGAAGAACGAAATTTGGGGAACCAACTGGGCTTAGTGTACTGATCATTACCTGAAAGTATCATCCAGTTTGGGTGAAAAAATAGTTGCTGAGATTTCTGGAGATTCGTAATTTTGGGTAGCTTGGCAACCCCTTTCAAGGACAGTGTATCTCGCCAGTCACTGCTTAGGGCTACATCAAGAGGAAACAAAACCTAGAGACAGAACTTGAAACTACATTATCGTGTCAAGTTTCAAGAAGCTAGCACAAACCGTGTTTGATTTAGAGTTCCACATACGTCTATCAATATAGGAGAAAACAGAGTGAAACGCCAACATTCAAACTGTTACTGGAAACGAACGCTTCCACATAGAAAAACGAAATTTGGGGAACCAAGTGGGCTTAGTGTACTGATCATTACCTGAAAGTATCATCCAGTTTGGGTGAAAAAATAGTTTCTGAGATTTCTGGAGATTCGTAATTTTGGGAAGCTTGGCAACCCCTTTCAAGGACAGTGTATCTCGCCAGTCACTGCTTAGGGCTACATCAAGAGGAAACAAAACCGAGAGATAGAACTTGAAACTACATTATCGTGTCAAGTTTCAAGAAGCTAGCACAAACCGTGTTTGATTTAGAGTTCCACATACATCTATCAATATAGGAGAAAACAGAGTGAAACGCCAACATTCAAACTGTTACTGGAAACGAACGGTTCAACATAGAAGAACGAAATTTGGGGAACCAAGTGGGCTTAGTGTACTGATCATTACCTGAAAGTATCATCCAGTTTGGGTGAAAAAATAGTTGCTGAGATTTCTGGAGATTCGCAATTTTGGGTAGCTTGGCAACCCCTTTCAAGGACAGTGTATCTCGCCAGTTACTGCTTAGGGCTACATCAAGAGGAAACAAAACCTAGAGACAGAACTTGAAACTACATTATCGTGTCAAGTTTCAAAAAGCTAGCACAAACCGTGTTTGATTTAGAGTTCCACATACATCTCTCACTATAGGAGAAAACAGAGTGAAACGCCAAAATTCAAACTGTTACTGGAAACGAACGGTTCAACATAGAAGAACGAAATTTGGGGAACCAAGTGGGCTTAGTGTACTGATCATTACCTGAAAGTATCATCCAGTTTGGGTGAAAAAATAGTTTCTGAGATTTCTGGAGATTCGTAATTTTGGGAAGCTTGGCAACCCCTTTCAAGGACAGTGTATCTCGCCAGTCACTGCTTAGGGCTACATCAAGAGGAAACAAACCTAGAGACAGAACTTGAAACTACATTATCGTGTCAAGTTTCAAGAAGCTAGCACAAACCGTGTTTGACATAGAGTTCCACATACATCTATCAATATAGGAGAAAACAGAGTGAAACGCCAACATTCAAACTGTTACTGGAAACGAACGCTTCAACATAGAAGAACGAAATTTGGGGAACCAAGTGGGCTTAGTGTACTGATCATTACCTGAAAGTATCATCCAGTTTGGGTGAAAAAATAGTTTCTGAGATTTCTGGAGATTCGTAATTTTGGGAAGCTTGGCAACCCCTTTCAAGGACAGTGTATCTCGCCAGTCACTGCTTAGGGCAACATCAAGAGGAAACAAAACCTAGAGACAGAACTTGAAACTACATTATCGTGTCAAGTTTCAAGAAGCTAGCACAAACCGTGTTTGATTTAGAGTTCCACATACATCTATCAATATAGGAGAAAACAGAGTGAAACGCCAAAATTCAAACTGTTACTGGAAACGAACGCTTCAACATAGAAGAACGAAATTTGGGGAACCAAGTGGGCTTAGTGTACTGATCATTACCTGAAAGTATCATCCAGTTTGGGTGAAAAAATAGTTGCTGAGATTTCTGGAGATTCGTAATTTTGGGTAGCTTGGCAACCCCTTTCAAGGACAGTGTATCTCGCCAGTCACTGCTTAGGGCTACATCAAGAGGAAACAAAACCTAGAGACAGAACTTGAAACTACATTATCGTGTCAAGTTTCAAAAAGCTAGCACAAACCGTGTTTGATTTAGAGTTCCACATACATCTATCAATATAGGAGAAAACAGAGTGAAACGCCAACATTCAAACTGTTACTGGAAACGAACGGTTCAACATAGAAGAACGAAATTTGGGGAACCAAGTGGGCTTAGTGTACTGATCATTACCTGAAAGTATCATCCAGTTTGGGTGAAAAAATAGTTGCTGAGATTTCTGGAGATTCGTAATTTTGGGTAGCTTGGCAACCTCTTTCAAGGACAGTGTATCTCGCCAGTCACTGCTTAGGGCTACATCAAGAGGAAACAAAACCTAGAGACAGAACTTGAAACTACATTATCGTGTCAAGTTTCAAAAAGCTAGCACAAACCGTGTTTGATTTAGAGTTCCACATACATCTCTCAATATAGGAGAAAACAGAGTGAAACGCCAAAATTCAAACTGTTACTGGAAACGAACGGTTCAACATAGAAGAACGAAATTTGGGGAACCAAGTGGGCTTAGTGTACTGATCATTACCTGAAAGTATCATCCAGTTTGGGTGAAAAAATAGTTTCTGAGATTTCTGGAGATTCGTAATTTTGGGAAGCTTGGCAACCCCTTTCAAGGACAGTGTATCTCGCCAGTCACTGCTTAGGGCTACATCAAGAGGAAACAAAACCTAGAGATAGAACTTGAAACTACATTATCGTGTCAAGTTTCAAGAAGCTAGCACAAACTGTGTTTGATTTAGAGTTCCACATACATCTATCAATATAGGAGAAAACAGAGTGAAACGCCAAAATTCAAACTGTTACTGGAAACGAACGCTTCAACATAGAAGAACGAAATTTGGGGAACCAACTGGGCTTAGTGTACTGATCATTACCTGAAAGTATCATCCAGTTTGGGTGAAAAAATAGTTTCTGAGATTTCTGGAGATTCGTAATTTTGGGAAGCTTGGCAACCCCTTTCAAGGACAGTGTATCTCGCCAGTCACTGCTTAGGGCTACATCAAGAGGAAACAAACCTAGAGACAGAACTTGAAACTACATTATCGTGTCAAGTTTCAAGAAGCTAGCACAAACCGTGTTTGACATAGAGTTCCACATACATCTATCAATATAGGAGAAAACAGAGTGAAACGCCAACATTCAAACTGTTACTGGAAACGAACGCTTCAACATAGAAGAACGAAATTTGGGGAACCAAGTGGGCTTAGTGTACTGATCATTACCTGAAAGTATCATCCAGTTTGGGTGAAAAAATAGTTTCTGAGATTTCTGGAGATTCGTAATTTTGGGAAGCTTGGCAACCCCTTTCAAGGACAGTGTATCTCGCCAGTCACTGCTTAGGGCAACATCAAGAGGAAACAAAACCTAGAGACAGAACTTGAAACTACATTATCGTGTCAAGTTTCAAGAAGCTAGCACAAACCGTGTTTGATTTAGAGTTCCACATACATCTATCAATATAGGAGAAAACAGAGTGAAACGCCAAAATTCAAACTGTTACTGGAAACGAACGCTTCAACATAGAAGAACGAAATTTGGGGAACCAAGTGGGCTTAGTGTACTGATCATTACCTGAAAGTATCATCCAGTTTGGGTGAAAAAATAGTTGCTGAGATTTCTGGAGATTCGTAATTTTGGGTAGCTTGGCAACCCCTTTCAAGGACAGTGTATCTCGCCAGTCACTGCTTAGGGCTACATCAAGAGGAAACAAAACCTAGAGACAGAACTTGAAACTACATTATCGTGTCAAGTTTCAAAAAGCTAGCACAAACCGTGTTTGATTTAGAGTTCCACATACATCTATCAATATAGGAGAAAACAGAGTGAAACGCCAACATTCAAACTGTTACTGGAAACGAACGGTTCAACATAGAAGAACGAAATTTGGGGAACCAAGTGGGCTTAGTGTACTGATCATTACCTGAAAGTATCATCCAGTTTGGGTGAAAAAATAGTTGCTGAGATTTCTGGAGATTCGTAATTTTGGGTAGCTTGGCAACCTCTTTCAAGGACAGTGTATCTCGCCAGTCACTGCTTAGGGCTACATCAAGAGGAAACAAAACCTAGAGACAGAACTTGAAACTACATTATCGTGTCAAGTTTCAAAAAGCTAGCACAAACCGTGTTTGATTTAGAGTTCCACATACATCTCTCAATATAGGAGAAAACAGAGTGAAACGCCAAAATTCAAACTGTTACTGGAAACGAACGGTTCAACATAGAAGAACGAAATTTGGGGAACCAAGTGGGCTTAGTGTACTGATCATTACCTGAAAGTATCATCCAGTTTGGGTGAAAAAATAGTTTCTGAGATTTCTGGAGATTCGTAATTTTGGGAAGCTTGGCAACCCCTTTCAAGGACAGTGTATCTCGCCAGTCACTGCTTAGGGCTACATCAAGAGGAAACAAACCTAGAGACAGAACTTGAAACTACATTATCGTGTCAAGTTTCAAGAAGCTAGCACAAACCGTGTTTGACATAGAGTTCCACATACATCTATCAATATAGGAGAAAACAGAGTGAAACGCCAACATTCAAACTGTTACTGGAAACGAACGCTTCAACATAGAAGAACGAAATTTGGGGAACCAAGTGGGCTTAGTGTACTGATCATTACCTGAAAGTATCATCCAGTTTGGGTGAAAAAATAGTTTCTGAGATTTCTGGAGATTCGTAATTTTGGGAAGCTTGGCAACCCCTTTCAAGGACAGTGTATCTCGCCAGTCACTGCTTAGGGCAACATCAAGAGGAAACAAAACCTAGAGACAGAACTTGAAACTACATTATCGTGTCAAGTTTCAAGAAGCTAGCACAAACCGTGTTTGATTTAGAGTTCCACATACATCTATCAATATAGGAGAAAACAGAGTGAAACGCCAAAATTCAAACTGTTACTGGAAACGAACGCTTCAACATAGAAGAACGAAATTTGGGGAACCAAGTGGGCTTAGTGTACTGATCATTACCTGAAAGTATCATCCAGTTTGGGTGAAAAAATAGTTGCTGAGATTTCTGGAGATTCGTAATTTTGGGTAGCTTGGCAACCCCTTTCAAGGACAGTGTATCTCGCCAGTCACTGCTTAGGGCTACATCAAGAGGAAACAAAACCTAGAGACAGAACTTGAAACTACATTATCGTGTCAAGTTTCAAAAAGCTAGCACAAACCGTGTTTGATTTAGAGTTCCACATACATCTATCAATATAGGAGAAAACAGAGTGAAACGCCAACATTCAAACTGTTACTGGAAACGAACGGTTCAACATAGAAGAACGAAATTTGGGGAACCAAGTGGGCTTAGTGTACTGATCATTACCTGAAAGTATCATCCAGTTTGGGTGAAAAAATAGTTGCTGAGATTTCTGGAGATTCGTAATTTTGGGTAGCTTGGCAACCCCTTTCAAGGACAGTGTATCTCGCCAGTCACTGCTTAGGGCTACATCAAGAGGAAACAAAACCTAGAGACAGAACTTGAAACTACATTATCGTGTCAAGTTTCAAGAAGCTAGCACAAACCGTGTTTGATTTAGAGTTCCACATACGTCTATCAATATAGGAGAAAGCAGAGTGAAACGCCAACATTCAAACTGTTACTGGAAACGAACGCTTCAACATAGAAGAACGAAATTTGGGGAACCAAGTGGGCTTAGTGTACTGATCATTACCTGAAAGTATCATCCAGTTTGGGTGAAAAAATAGTTTCTGAGATTTCTGGAGATTCGTAATTTTGGGAAGCTTGGCAACCCCTTTCAAGGACAGTGTATCTCGCCAGTCACTGCTTAGGGCAACATCAAGAGGAAACAAAACCTAGAGACAGAACTTGAAACTACATTATCGTGTCAAGTTTCAAGAAGCTAGCACAAACCGTGTTTGATTTAGAGTTCCACATACATCTATCAATATAGGAGAAAACAGAGTGAAACGCCAAAATTCAAACTGTTACTGGAAACGAACGCTTCAACATAGAAGAACGAAATTTGGGGAACCAAGTGGGCTTAGTGTACTGATCATTACCTGAAAGTATCATCCAGTTTGGGTGAAAAAATAGTTGCTGAGATTTCTGGAGATTCGTAATTTTGGGTAGCTTGGCAACCCCTTTCAAGGACAGTGTATCTCGCCAGTCACTGCTTAGGGCTACATCAAGAGGAAACAAAACCTAGAGACAGAACTTGAAACTACATTATCGTGTCAAGTTTCAAAAAGCTAGCACAAACCGTGTTTGATTTAGAGTTCCACATACATCTATCAATATAGGAGAAAACAGAGTGAAACGCCAACATTCAAACTGTTACTGGAAACGAACGGTTCAACATAGAAGAACGAAATTTGGGGAACCAAGTGGGCTTAGTGTACTGATCATTACCTGAAAGTATCATCCAGTTTGGGTGAAAAAATAGTTGCTGAGATTTCTGGAGATTCGTAATTTTGGGTAGCTTGGCAACCCCTTTCAAGGACAGTGTATCTCGCCAGTCACTGCTTAGGGCTACATCAAGAGGAAACAAAACCTAGAGACAGAACTTGAAACTACATTATCGTGTCAAGTTTCAAGAAGCTAGCACAAACCGTGTTTGATTTAGAGTTCCACATACGTCTATCAATATAGGAGAAAGCAGAGTGAAACGCCAACATTCAAACTGTTACTGGAAACGAACGCTTCAACATAGAAGAACGAAATTTGGGGAACCAAGTGGGCTTAGTGTACTGATCATTACCTGAAAGTATCATCCAGTTTGGGTGAAAAAATAGTTTCTGAGATTTCTGGAGATTCGTAATTTTGGGAAGCTTGGCAACCCCTTTCAAGGACAGTGTATCTCGCCAGTCACTGCTTAGGGCTACATCAAGAGGAAACAAACCTAGAGACAGAACTTGAAACTACATTATCGTGTCAAGTTTCAAGAAGCTAGCACAAACCGTGTTTGACATAGAGTTCCACATACATCTATCAATATAGGAGAAAACAGAGTGAAACGCCAACATTCAAACTGTTACTGGAAACGAACGCTTCAACATAGAAGAACGAAATTTGGGGAACCAAGTGGGCTTAGTGTACTGATCATTACCTGAAAGTATCATCCAGTTTGGGTGAAAAAATAGTTTCTGAGATTTCTGGAGATTCGTAATTTTGGGAAGCTTGGCAACCCCTTTCAAGGACAGTGTATCTCGCCAGTCACTGCTTAGGGCAACATCAAGAGGAAACAAAACCTAGAGACAGAACTTGAAACTACATTATCGTGTCAAGTTTCAAGAAGCTAGCACAAACCGTGTTTGATTTAGAGTTCCACATACATCTATCAATATAGGAGAAAACAGAGTGAAACGCCAAAATTCAAACTGTTACTGGAAACGAACGCTTCAACATAGAAGAACGAAATTTGGGGAACCAAGTGGGCTTAGTGTACTGATCATTACCTGAAAGTATCATCCAGTTTGGGTGAAAAAATAGTTGCTGAGATTTCTGGAGATTCGTAATTTTGGGTAGCTTGGCAACCCCTTTCAAGGACAGTGTATCTCGCCAGTCACTGCTTAGGGCTACAACAAGAGGAAACAAAACCTAGAGACAGAACTTGAAACTACATTATCGTGTCAAGTTTCAAAAAGCTAGCACAAACCGTGTTTGATTTAGAGTTCCACATACATCTATCAATATAGGAGAAAACAGAGTGAAACGCCAACATTCAAACTGTTACTGGAAACGAACGGTTCAACATAGAAGAACGAAATTTGGGGAACCAAGTGGGCTTAGTGTACTGATCATTACCTGAAAGTATCATCCAGTTTGGGTGAAAAAATAGTTGCTGAGATTTCTGGAGATTCGTAATTTTGGGTAGCTTGGCAACCCCTTTCAAGGACAGTGTATCTCGCCAGTCACTGCTTAGGGCTACATCAAGAGGAAACAAAACCTAGAGACAGAACTTGAAACTACATTATCGTGTCAAGTTTCAAGAAGCTAGCACAAACCGTGTTTGATTTAGAGTTCCACATACGTCTATCAATATAGGAGAAAGCAGAGTGAAACGCCAACATTCAAACTGTTACTGGAAACGAACGCTTCAACATAGAAGAACGAAATTTGGGGAACCAAGTGGGCTTAGTGTACTGATCATTACCTGAAAGTATCATCCAGTTTGGGTGAAAAAATAGTTTCTGAGATTTCTGGAGATTCGTAATTTTGGGAAGCTTGGCAACCCCTTTCAAGGACAGTGTATCTCGCCAGTCACTGCTTAGGGCTACATCAAGAGGAAACAAAACCTAGAGATAGAACTTGAAACTACATTATCGGGTCAAGTTTCAAGAAGCTAGCACAAACCGTGTTTGATTTAGAGTTCCACATACATCTATCAATATAGGAGAAAACAGAGTGAAACGCCAAAATTCAAACTGTTACTGGAAACGAACGCTTCAACATAGAAGAACGAAATTTGGGGAACCAAGTGGGCTTAGTGTACTGATCATTACCTGAAAGTATCATCCAGTTTGGGTGAAAAAATAGTTTCTGAGATTTCTGGAGATTCGTAATTTTGGGAAGCTTGGCAACCCCTTTCAAGGACAGTGTATCTCGCCAGTCACTGCTTAGGGCAACATCAAGAGGAAACAAAACCTAGAGACAGAACTTGAAACTACATTATCGTGTCAAGTTTCAAGAAGCTAGCACAAACCGTGTTTGATTTAGAGTTCCACATACGTCTATCAATATAGGAGAAAACAGAGTGAAACGCCAACATTCAAACTGTTACTGGAAACGAACGCTTCAACATAGAAGAACGAAATTTGGGGAACCAAGTGGGCTTAGTGTACTGATCATTACCTGAAAGTATCATCCAGTTTGGGTGAAAAAATAGTTTCTGAGATTTCTGGAAATTCGTAATTTTGGGAAGCTTGGCAACCCCTTTCAAGGACAGTGTATCTCACCAGTCACTGCTTAGGGCTACATCAAGAGGAAACAAAACCGACAGATAGAACTTGAAACTATATTATCGTGTCAAGTTTCAAAAAGCTAGCACAAACCGTGTTTGATTTAGAGTTCCACATACATCTATCAATATAGGAGAAAACAGAGTGAAACGCCAACATTCAAACTGTTACTGGAAACGAACGGTTCAACATAGAAGAACGAAATTTGGGGAACCAAGTGGGCTTAGTGTACTGATCATTACCTGAAAGTATCATCCAGTTTGGGTGAAAAAATAGTTGCTGAGATTTCTGGAGATTCGTAATTTTGGGTAGCTTGGCAACCCCTTTCAAGGACAGTGTATCTCGCCAGTCACTGCTTAGGGCTACATCAAGAGGAAACAAAACCTAGAGACAGAACTTGAAACTACATTATTGTGTCAAGTTTCAAAAAGCTAGCACAAACCGTGTTTGATTTAGAGTTCCACATACATCTCTCAATATAGGAGAAAACAGAGTGAAACGCCAAAATTCAAACTGTTACTGGAAACGAACGGTTCAACATAGAAGAACGAAATTTGGGGAACCAAGTGGGCTTAGTGTACTGATCATTACCTGAAAGTATCATCCAGTTTGGGTGAAAAAATAGTTTCTGAGATTTCTGGAGATTCGTAATTTTGGGAAGCTTGGCAACCCCTTTCAAGGACAGTGTATCTCGCCAGTCACTGCTTAGGGCTACATCAAGAGGAAACAAAACCTAGAGACAGAACTTGAAACTACATTATCGTGTCAAGTTTCAAGAAGCTAGCACAAACCGTGTTTGATTTAGAGTTCCACATACGTCTATCAATATAGGAGAAAACAGAGTGAAACGCCAACATTCAAACTGTTACTGGAAACGAACGGTTCAACATAGAAGAACGAAATTTGGGGAACCATGTGGGCTTAGTGTACTGATCATTACCTGAAAGTATCATCCAGTTTGGGTGAAAAAATAGTTGCTGAGATTTCTGGAGATTCGTAATTTTGGGTAGCTTGGCAACCCCTTTCAAGGACAGTGTATCTCGCCAGTCACTGCTTAGGGCTACATCAAGAGGAAACAAAACCTAGAGACAGAACTTGAAACTACATTATCGTGTCAAGTTTCAAAAAGCTAGCACAAACCGTGTTTGATTTAGAGTTCCACATACATCTCTCAATATAGGAGAAAACAGAGTGAAACGCCAAAATTCAAACTGTTACTGGAAACGAACGGTTCAACATAGAAGAACGAAATTTGGGGAACCAAGTGGGCTTAGTGTACTGATCATTACCTGAAAGTATCATCCAGTTTGGGTGAAAAAATAGTTGCTGAGATTTCTGGAGATTCGTAATTTTGGGAAGCTTGGCAACCCCTTTCAAGGACAGTGTATCTCGCCAGTCACTGCTTAGGGCTACATCAAGAGGAAACAAAACCTAGAGATAGAACTTGAAACTACATTATCGTGTCAAGTTTCAAGAAGCTAGCACAAACCGTGTTTGATTTAGAGTTCCACATACATCTATCAATATAGGAGAAAACAGAGTGAAACGCCAAAATTCAAACTGTTACTGGAAACGAACGCTTCAACATAGAAGAACGAAATTTGGGGAACCAACTGGGCTTAGGGTACTGATCATTACCTGAAAGTATCATCCAGTTTGGGTGAAAAAATAGTTGCTGAGATTTCTGGAGATTCGTAATTTTGGGTAGCTTGGCAACCCCTTTCAAGGACAGTGTATCTCGCCAGTCACTGCTTATGGCTACATCAAGAGGAAACAAAACCTAGAGACAGAACTTGAAACTACATTATCGTGTCAAGTTTCAAGAAGCTAGCACAAACCGTGTTTGATTTAGAGTTCCACATACGTCTATCAATATAGGAGAAAACAGAGTGAAACGCCAACATTCAAACTGTTACTGGAAACGAACGCTTCCACATAGAAGAACGAAATTTGGGGAACCAAGTGGGCTTAGTGTACTGATCATTACCTGAAAGTATCATCCAGTTTGGGTGAAAAAATAGTTGCTGAGATTTCTGGAGATTCGCAATTTTGGGTAGCTTGGCAACCCCTTTCAAGGACAGTGTATCTCGCCAGTCACTGCTTAGGGCTACATCAAGAGGAAACAAAACCTAGAGACAGAACTTGAAACTACATTATCGTGTCAAGTTTCAAAAAGCTAGCACAAACCGTGTTTGATTTAGAGTTCCACATACATCTCTCAATATAGGAGAAAACAGAGTGAAACGCCAAAATTCAAACTGTTACTGGAAACGAACGGTTCAACATAGAAGAACGAAATTTGGGGAACCAAGTGGGCTTAGTGTACTGATCATTACCTGAAAGTATCATCCAGTTTGGGTGAAAAAATAGTTTCTGAGATTTCTGGAGATTCGTAATTTTGGGAAGCTTGGCAACCCCTTTCAAGGACAGTGTATTTCGCCAGTCACTGCTTAGGGCTACATCAAGAGGAAACAAACCTAGAGACAGAACTTGAAACTACATTATCGTGTCAAGTTTCAAGAAGCTAGCACAAACCGTGTTTGACATAGAGTTCCACATACATCTATCAATATAGGAGAAAACAGAGTGAAACGCCAACATTCAAACTGTTACTGGAAACGAACGGTTCAACATAGAAGAACGAAATTTGGGGAACCAAGTGGGCTTAGTGTACTGATCATTACCTGAAAGTATCATCCAGTTTGGGTGAAAAAATAGTTTCTGAGATTTCTGGAGATTCGTAATTTTGGGAAGCTTGGCAACCCCTTTCAAGGACAGTGTATCTCGCCAGTCACTGCTTAGGGCAACATCAAGAGGAAACAAAACCTAGAGACAGAACTTGAAACTACATTATCGTGTCAAGTTTCAAGAAGCTAGCACAAACCGTGTTTGATTTAGAGTTCCACATACGTCTATCAATATAGGAGAAAACAGAGTGAAACGCCAACATTCAAACTGTTACTGGAAACGAACGCTTCAACATAGTAGAACGAAATTTGGGGAACCAAGTGGGCTTAGTGTACTGATCATTACCTGAAAGTATCATCCAGTTTGGATGAAAAAATAGTTTCTGAGATTTCTGGAGATTCGTAATTTTGGGAAGCTTGGCAACCCCTTTCAAGGACAGTGTATCTCGCCAGTCACTGCTTAGGGCTACATCAAGAGGAAACAAAACCGACAGATAGAACTTGAAACTACATTATCGTGTCAAGTTTCAAGAAGCTAGCACAAACCGTGTTTGATTTAGAGTTCCACATACATCTATCAATATAGGAGAAAACAGAGTGAAACGCCAAAATTCAAACTGTTACTGGAAACGAACGGTTCAACATAGAAGAACGAAATTTGGGGAACCAAGTGGGCTTAGTGTACTGATCATTACCTGAAAGTATCATCCAGTTTGGGTGAAAAAATAGTTTCTGAGATTTCTGGAGATTCGTAATTTTGGGAAGCTTGGCAACCCCTTTCAAGGACAGTGTATCTCGCCAGTCACTGCTTAGGGCTACATCAAGAGGAAACAAAACCGAGAGATAGAACTTGAAACTACATTATCGTGTCAAGTTTCAAAAAGCTAGCACAAACCGTGTTTGATTTAGAGTTCCACATACATCTATCAATATAGGAGAAAACAGAGTGAAACGCCAACATTCAAACTGTTACTGGAAACGAACGGTTCAACATAGAAGAACGAAATTTGGGGAACCAAGTGGGCTTAGTGTACTGATCATTACCTGAAAGTATCATCCAGTTTGGGTGAAAAAATAGTTTCTGAGATTTCTGGAGATTCGTAATTTTGGGAAGCTTGGCAACCCCTTTCAAGGACAGTGTATCTCGCCAGTCACTGCTTAGGGCTACATCAAGAGGAAACAAAACCTAGAGATAGAACTTGAAACTACATTATCGTGTCAAGTTTCAAGAAGGTAGCACAAACCGTGTTTGATTTAGAGTTCCACATACATCTATCAATATAGGAGAAAACAGAGTGAAACGCCAAAATTCAAACTGTTACTGGAAACGAACGCTTCAACATAGAAGAACGAAATTTGGGGAACCAAGTGGGCTTAGTGTACTGATCATTACCTGAAAGTATCATCCAGTTTGGGTGAAAAAATAGTTTCTGAGATTTCTGGAGATTCGTAATTTTGGGAAGCTTGGCAACCCCTTTCAAGGACAGTGTATCTCGCCAGTCACTGCTTAGGGCTACATCAAGAGGAAACAAAACCTAGAGACAGAACTTGAAACTACATTATCGTGTCAAGTTTCAAGAAGCTAGCACAAACCGTGTTTGATTTAGAGTTCCACATACGTCTATCAATATAGGAGAAAACAGAGTGAAACGCCAACATTCAAACTGTTACTGGAAACGAACGCTTCCACATAGAAGAACGAAATTTGGGGAACCAAGTGGGCTTAGTGTACTGATCATTACCTGAAAGTATCATCCAGTTTGGGTGAAAAAATAGTTTCTGAGATTTCTGGAGATTCGTAATTTTGGGAAGCTTGGCAACCCCTTTCAAGGACAGTGTATCTCGCCAGTCACTGCTTAGGGCTACATCAAGAGGAAACAAAACCTAGAGATAGAACTTGAAACTACATTATCGTGTCAAGTTTCAAGAAGCTAGCACAAACCGTGTTTGATTTAGAGTTCCACATACATCTATCAATATAGGAGAAAACAGAGTGAAACGCCAACATTCAAACTGTTACTGGAAACGAACGGTTCAACATAGAAGAACGAAATTTGGGGAACCAAGTGGGCTTAGTGTACTGATCATTACCTGAAAGTATCATCCAGTTTGGGTGAAAAAATAGTTGCTGAGATTTCTGGAGATTCGTAATTTTGGGTAGCTTGGCAACCCCTTTCAAGGACAGTGTATCTCGCCAGTCACTGCTTAGGGCTACATCAAGAGGAAACAAAACCTAGAGACAGAACTTGAAACTACATTATCGTGTCAAGTTTCAAAAAGCTAGCACAAACCGTGTTTGATTTAGAGTTCCACATACATCTCTCAATATAGGAGAAAACAGAGTGAAACGCCAAAATTCAAACTGTTACTGGAAACGAACGGTTCAACATAGAAGAACGAAATTTGGGGAACCAAGTGGGCTTAGTGTACTGATCATTACCTGAAAGTATCATCCAGTTTGGGTGAAAAAATAGTTTCTGAGATTTCTGGAGATTCGTAATTTTGGGAAGCTTGGCAACCCCTTTCAAGGACAGTGTATCTCGCCAGTCACTGCTTAGGGCTACATCAAGAGGAAACAAAACCTAGAGATAGAACTTGAAACTACATTATCGTGTCAAGTTTCAAGAAGCTAGCACAAACCGTGTTTGATTTAGAGTTCCACATACGTCTATCAATATAGGAGAAAACAGAGTGAAACGCCAAAATTCAAACTGTTACTGGAAACGAACGCTTCAACATAGAAGAACGAAATTTGGGGAACCAAGTGGGCTTAGTGTACTGATCATTACCTGAAAGTATCATCCAGTTTGGGTGAAAAAATAGTTTCTGAGATTTCTGGAGATTCGTAATTTTGGGAAGCTTGGCAACCCCTTTCAAGGACAGTGTATCTCGCCAGTCACTGCTTAGGGCTACATCAAGAGGAAACAAACCTAGAGACAGAACTTGAAACTACATTATCGTGTCAAGTTTCAAGAAGCTAGCACAAACCGTGTTTGACATAGAGTTCCACATACATCTATCAATATAGGAGAAAACAGAGTGAAACGCCAACATTCAAACTGTTACTGGAAACGAACAGTTCAACATAGAAGAACGAAATTTGGGGAACCAAGTGGGCTTAGTGTACTGATCATTACCTGAAAGTATCATCCAGTTTGGGTGAAAAAATAGTTTCTGAGATTTCTGGAGATTCGTAATTTTGGGAAGCTTGGCAACCCCTTTCAAGGACAGTGTATCTCGCCAGTCACTGCTTAGGGCTACATCAAGAGGAAACAAAACCTAGAGATAGAACTTGAAACTACATTATCGTGTCAAGTTTCAAGAAGCTAGCACAAACCGTGTTTGATTTAGAGTTCCACATACATCTATCAATATAGGAGAAAACAGAGTGAAACGCCAAAATTCAAACTGTTACTGGAAACGAACGCTTCAACATAGAAGAACGAAATTTGGGGAACCAACTGGGCTTAGTGTACTGATCATTACCTGAAAGTATCATCCAGTTTGGGTGAAAAAATAGTTTCTGAGATTTCTGGAGATTCGTAATTTTGGGAAGCTTGGCAACCCCTTTCAAGGACAGTGTATCTCGCCAGTCACTGCTTAGGGCAACATCAAGAGGAAACAAAACCTAGAGACAGAACTTGAAACTACATTATCGTGTCAAGTTTCAAGAAGCTAGCACAAACCGTGTTTGATTTAGAGTTCCACATACGTCTATCAATATAGGAGAAAACAGAGTGAAACGCCAACATTCAAACTGTTACTGGAAACGAACGCTTCAACATAGAAGAACGAAATTTGGGGAACCAAGTGGGCTTAGTGTACTGATCATTACCTGAAAGTATCATCCAGTTTGGGTGAAAAAATAGTTTCTGAGATTTCTGGAGATTCGTAATTTTGGGAAGCTTGGCAACCCCTTTCAAGGACAGTGTATCTCGCCAGTCACTGCTTAGGGCTACATCAAGAGGAAACAAAACCGACAGATAGAACTTGAAACTACATTATCGTGTCAAGTTTCAAAAAGCTAGCACAAACCGTGTTTGATTTAGAGTTCCACATACATCTATCAATATAGGAGAAAACAGAGTGAAACGCCAACATTCAAACTGTTACTGGAAACGAACGGTTCAACATAGAAGAACGAAATTTGGGGAACCAAGTGGGCTTAGTGTACTGATCATTACCTGAAAGTATCATCCAGTTTGGGTGAAAAAATAGTTGCTGAGATTTCTGGAGATTCGTAATTTTGGGTAGCTTGGCAACCCCTTTCAAGGACAGTGTATCTCGCCAGTCACTGCTTAGGGCTACATCAAGAGGAAACAAAACCTAGAGACAGAACTTGAAACTACATTATCGTGTCAAGTTTCAAAAAGCTAGCACAAACCGTGTTTGATTTAGAGTTCCACATACATCTCTCAATATAGGAGAAAACAGAGTGAAACGCCAAAATTCAAACTGTTACTGGAAACGAACGGTTCAACATAGAAGAACGAAATTTGGGGAACCAAGTGGGCTTAGTGTACTGATCATTACCTGAAAGTATCATCCAGTTTGGGTGAAAAAATAGTTTCTGAGATTTCTGGAGATTCGTAATTTTGGGAAGCTTGGCAACCCCTTTCAAGGACAGTGTATCTCGCCAGTCACTGCTTAGGGCTACATCAAGAGGAAACAAACCTAGAGACAGAACTTGAAACTACATTATCGTGTCAAGTTTCAAGAAGCTAGCACAAACCGTGTTTGACATAGAGTTCCACATACATCTATCAATATAGGAGAAAACAGAGTGAAACGCCAACATTCAAACTGTTACTGGAAACGAACGCTTCAACATAGAAGAACGAAATTTGGGGAACCAAGTGGGCTTAGTGTACTGATCATTACCTGAAAGTATCATCCAGTTTGGGTGAAAAAATAGTTTCTGAGATTTCTGGAGATTCGTAATTTTGGGAAGCTTGGCAACCCCTTTCAAGGACAGTGTATCTCGCCAGTCACTGCTTAGGGCTACATCAAGAGGAAACAAAACCTAGAGATAGAACTTGAAACTACATTATCGTGTCAAGTTTCAAGAAGCTAGCACAAACCGTGTTTGATTTAGAGTTCCACATACATCTATCAATATAGGAGAAAACAGAGTGAAACGCCAAAATTCAAACTGTTACTGGAAACGAACGCTTCAACATAGAAGAACGAAATTTGGGGAACCAACTGGGCTTAGTGTACTGATCATTACCTGAAAGTATCATCCAGTTTGGGTGAAAAAATAGTTTCTGAGATTTCTGGAGATTCGTAATTTTGGGAAGCTTGGCAACCCCTTTCAAGGACAGTGTATCTCGCCAGTCACTGCTTAGGGCAACATCAAGAGGAAACAAAACCTAGAGACAGAACTTGAAACTACATTATCGTGTCAAGTTTCAAGAAGCTAGCACAAACCGTGTTTGATTTAGAGTTCCACATACGTCTATCAATATAGGAGAAAACAGAGTGAAACGCCAACATTCAAACTGTTACTGGAAACGAACGCTTCAACATAGAAGAACGAAATTTGGGGAACCAAGTGGGCTTAGTGTACTGATCATTACCTGAAAGTATCATCCAGTTTGGGTGAAAAAATAGTTTCTGAGATTTCTGGAGATTCGTAATTTTGGGAAGCTTGGCAACCCCTTTCAAGGACAGTGTATCTCGCCAGTCACTGCTTAGGGCTACATCAAGAGGAAACAAAACTGACAGATAGAACTTGAAACTACATTATCGTGTCAAGTTTCAAAAAGCTAGCACAAACCGTGTTTGATTTAGAGTTCCACATACATCTATCAATATAGGAGAAAACAGAGTGAAACGCCAACATTCAAACTGTTACTGGAAACGAACGGTTCAACATAGAAGAACGAAATTTGGGGAACCAAGTGGGCTTAGTGTACTGATCATTACCTGAAAGTATCATCCAGTTTGGGTGAAAAAATAGTTGCTGAGATTTCTGGAGATTCGTAATTTTGGGTAGCTTGGCAACCCCTTTCAAGGACAGTGTATCTCGCCAGTCACTGCTTAGGGCTACATCAAGAGGAAACAAAACCTAGAGACAGAACTTGAAACTACATTATCGTGTCAAGTTTCAAAAAGCTAGCACAAACCGTGTTTGATTTAGAGTTCCACATACATCTCTCAATATAGGAGAAAACAGAGTGAAACGCCAAAATTCAAACTGTTACTGGAAACGAACGGTTCAACATAGAAGAACGAAATTTGGGGAACCAAGTGGGCTTAGTGTACTGATCATTACCTGAAAGTATCATCCAGTTTGGGTGAAAAAATAGTTTCTGAGATTTCTGGAGATTCGTAATTTTGGGAAGCTTGGCAACCCCTTTCAAGGACAGTGTATCTCGCCAGTCACTGCTTAGGGCTACATCAAGAGGAAACAAAACCTAGAGATAGAACTTGAAACTACATTATCGTGTCAAGTTTCAAGAAGCTAGCACAAACCGTGTTTGATTTAGAGTTCCACATACATCTATCAATATAGGAGAAAACAGAGTGAAACGCCAAAATTCAAACTGTTACTGGAAACGAACGCTTCAACATAGAAGAACGAAATTTGGGGAACCAACTGGGCTTAGTGTACTGATCATTACCTGAAAGTATCATCCAGTTTGGGTGAAAAAATAGTTGCTGAGATTTCTGGAGATTCGTAATTTTGGGTAGCTTGGCAACCCCTTTCAAGGACAGTGTATCTCGCCAGTCACTGCTTAGGGCTACATCAAGAGGAAACAAAACCTAGAGACAGAACTTGAAACTACATTATCATGTCAAGTTTCAAGAAGCTAGCACAAACCGTGTTTGATTTAGAGTTCCACATACGTCTATCAATATAGGAGAAAACAGAGTGAAACGCCAACATTCAAACTGTTACTGGAAACGAACGCTTCCACATAGAAGAACGAAATTTGGGGAACCAAGTGGGCTTAGTGTACTGATCATTACCTGAAAGTATCATCCAGTTTGGGTGAAAAAATAGTTTCTGAGATTTCTGGAGATTCGTAATTTTGGGAAGCTTGGCAACCCCTTTCAAGGACAGTGTATCTCGCCAGTCACTGCTTAGGGCTACATCAAGAGGAAACAAAACCGAGAGATAGAACTTGAAACTACATTATCGTGTCAAGTTTCAAGAAGCTAGCACAAACCGTGTTTGATTTAGAGTTCCACATACATCTATCAATATAGGAGAAAACAGAGTGAAACGCCAACATTCAAACTGTTACTGGAAACGAACGGTTCAACATAGAAGAACGAAATTTGGGGAACCAAGTGGGCTTAGTGTACTGATCATTACCTGAAAGTATCATCCAGTTTGGGTGAAAAAATAGTTGCTGAGATTTCTGGAGATTCGCAATTTTGGGTAGCTTGGCAACCCCTTTCAAGGACAGTGTATCTCGCCAGTCACTGCTTAGGGCTACATCAAGAGGAAACAAAACCTAGAGACAGAACTTGAAACTACATTATCGTGTCAAGTTTCAAAAAGCTAGCACAAACCGTGTTTGATTTAGAGTTCCACATACATCTCTCAATATAGGAGAAAACAGAGTGAAACGCCAAAATTCAAACTGTTACTGGAAACGAACGGTTCAACATAGAAGAACGAAATTTGGGGAACCAAGTGGGCTTAGTGTACTGATCATTACCTGAAAGTATCATCCAGTTTGGGTGAAAAAATAGTTTCTGAGATTTCTGGAGATTCGTAATTTTGGGAAGCTTGGCAACCCCTTTCAAGGACAGTGTATCTCGCCAGTCACTGCTTAGGGCTACATCAAGAGGAAACAAACCTAGAGACAGAACTTGAAACTACATTATCGTGTCAAGTTTCAAGAAGCTAGCACAAACCGTGTTTGACATAGAGTTCCACATACATCTATCAATATAGGAGAAAACAGAGTGAAACGCCAACATTCAAACTGTTACTGGAAACGAACGCTTCAACATAGAAGAACGAAATTTGGGGAACCAAGTGGGCTTAGTGTACTGATCATTACCTGAAAGTATCATCCAGTTTGGGTGAAAAAATAGTTGCTGAGATTTCTGGAGATTCGTAATTTTGGGTAGCTTGGCAACCCCTTTCAAGGACAGTGTATCTCGCCAGTCACTGCTTAGGGCTACATCAAGAGGAAACAAAACCTAGAGACAGAACTTGAAACTACATTATCGTGTCAAGTTTCAAGAAGCTAGCACAAACCGTGTTTGATTTAGAGTTCCACATACGTCTATCAATATAGGAGAAAACAGAGTGAAACGCCAACATTCAAACTGTTACTGGAAACGAACGCTTCAACATAGAAGAACGAAATTTGGGGAACCAAGTGGGCTTAGTGTACTGATCATTACCTGAAAGTATCATCCAGTTTGGGTGAAAAAATAGTTTCTGAGATTTCTGGAGATTCGTAATTTTGGGTAGCTTGGCAACCCCTTTCAAGGACAGTGTATCTCGCCAGTCACTGCTTAGGGCTACATCAAGAGGAAACAAAACCTAGAGACAGAACTTGAAACTACATTATCGTGTCAAGTTTCAAAAAGCTAGCACAAACCGTGTTTGATTTAGAGTTCCACATACATCTCTCAATATAGGAGAAAACAGAGTGAAACGCCAAAATTCAAACTGTTACTGGAAACGAACGGTTCAACATAGAAGAACGAAATTTGGGGAACCAAGTGGGCTTAGTGTACTGATCATTACCTGAAAGTATCATCCAGTTTGGGTGAAAAAATAGTTTCTGAGATTTCTTGAGATTCGTAATTTTGGGAAGCTTGGCAACCCCTTTCAAGGACAGTGTATCTCGCCAGTCACTGCTTAGGGCTACATCAAGAGGAAACAAAACCTAGAGATAGAACTTGAAACTACATTATCGTGTCAAGTTTCAAGAAGCTAGCACAAACCGTGTTTGATTTAGAGTTCCACATACATCTATCAATATAGGAGAAAACAGAGTGAAACGCCAACATTCAAACTGTTACTGGAAACGAACGCTTCAACATAGAAGAACGAAATTTGGGGAACCAACTGGGCTTAGTGTACTGATCATTACCTGAAAGTATCATCCAGTTTGGGTGAAAAAATAGTTTCTGAGATTTCTGGAGATTCGTAATTTTGGGAAGCTTGGCAACCCCTTTCAAGGACAGTGTATCTCGCCAGTCACTGCTTAGGGCTACATCAAGAGGAAAGAAAACCTAGAGACAGAACTTGAAACTACATTATCGTGTCAAGTTTCAAGAAGCTAGCACAAACCGTGTTTGATTTAGAGTTCCACATACGTCTATCAATATAGGAGAAAACAGAGTGAAACGCCAACATTCAAACTGTTACTGGAAACGAACGCTTCCACATAGAAGAACGAAATTTGGGGAACCAAGTGGGCTTAGTGTACTGATCATTACCTGAAAGTATCATCCAGTTTTGGTGAAAAAATAGTTTCTGAGATTTCTGGAGATTCGTAATTTTGGGAAGCTTGGCAACCCCTTTCAAGGACAGTGTATCTCGCCAGTCACTGCTTAGGGCTACATCAAGAGGAAACAAAACCGAGAGATAGAACTTGAAACTACATTATCGTGTCAAGTTTCAAGAAGCTAGCACAAACCGTGTTTGATTTAGAGTTCCACATACATCTATCAATATAGGAGAAAACAGAGTGAAACGCCAACATTCAAACTGTTACTGGAAACGAACGGTTCAACATAGAAGAACGAAATTTGGGGAACCAAGTGGGCTTAGTGTACTGATCATTACCTGAAAGTATCATCCAGTTTGGGTGAAAAAATAGTTGCTGAGATTTCTGGAGATTCGTAATTTTGGGTAGCTTGGCAACCCCTTTCAAGGACAGTGTATCTCGCCAGTCACTGCTTAGGGCTACATCAAGAGGAAACAAAACCTAGAGACAGAACTTGAAACTACATTATCGTGTCAAGTTTCAAAAAGCTAGCACAAACCGTGTTTGATTTAGAGTTCCACATACATCTCTCAATATAGGAGAAAACAGAGTGAAACGCCAAAATTCAAACTGTTACTGGAAACGAACGGTTCAACATAGAAGAACGAAATTTGGGGAACCAAGTGGGCTTAGTGTACTGATCATTACCTGAAAGTATCATCCAGTTTGGGTGAAAAAATAGTTTCTGAGATTTCTGGAGATTCGTAATTTTGGGAAGCTTGGCAACCCCTTTCAAGGACAGTGTATCTCGCCAGTCACTGCTTAGGGCTACATCAAGAGGAAACAAAACCGAGAGATAGAACTTGAAACTACATTATCGTGTCAAGTTTCAAAAAGCTAGCACAAACCGTGTTTGATTTAGAGTTCCACATACATCTATCAATATAGGAGAAAACAGAGTGAAACGCCAACATTCAAACTGTTACTGGAAACGAACGGTTCAACATAGAAGAACGAAATTTGGGGAACCAAGTGGGCTTAGTGTACTGATCATTACCTGAAAGTATCATCCAGTTTGGGTGAAAAAATAGTTGCTGAGATTTCTGGAGATTCGTAATTTTGGGTAGCTTGGCAACCCCTTTCAAGGACAGTGTATCTCGCCAGTCACTGCTTAGGGCTACATCAAGAGGAAACAAAACCTAGAGACAGAACTTGAAACTACATTATCGTGTCAAGTTTCAAAAAGCTAGCACAAACCGTGTTTGATTTAGAGTTCCACATACATCTCTCAATATAGGAGAAAACAGAGTGAAACGCCAAAATTCAAACTGTTACTGGAAACGAACGGTTCAACATAGAAGAACGAAATTTGGGGAACCAAGTGGGCTTAGTGTACTGATCATTACCTGAAAGTATCATCCAGTTTGGGTGAAAAAATAGTTTCTGAGATTTCTGGAGATTCGTAATTTTGGGAAGCTTGGCAACCCCTTTCAAGGACAGTGTATCTCGCCAGTCACTGCTTAGGGCTACATCAAGAGGAAACAAACCTAGAGACAGAACTTGAAACTACATTATCGTGTCAAGTTTCAAGAAGCTAGCACAAACCGTGTTTGACATAGAGTTCCACATACATCTATCAATATAGGAGAAAACAGAGTGAAACGCCAACATTCAAACTGTTACTGGAAACGAACGCTTCAACATAGAAGAACGAAATTTGGGGAACCAACTGGGCTTAGTGTACTGATCATTACCTGAAAGTATCATCCAGTTTGGGTGAAAAAATAGTTTCTGAGATTTCTGGAGATTCGTAATTTTGGGAAGCTTGGCAACCCCTTTCAAGGACAGTGTATCTCGCCAGTCACTGCTTAGGGCAACATCAAGAGGAAACAAAACCTAGAGACAGAACTTGAAACTACATTATCGTGTCAAGTTTCAAGAAGCTAGCACAAACCGTGTTTGATTTAGAGTTCCACATACATCTATCAATATAGGAGAAAACAGAGAGAAACGCCAAAATTCAAACTGTTACTGGAAACGAACGCTTCAACATAGAAGAACGAAATTTGGGGAACCAAGTGGGCTTAGTGTACTGATCATTACCTGAAAGTATCATCCAGTTTGGGTGAAAAAATAGTTGCTGAGATTTCTGGAGATTCGTAATTTTGGGTAGCTTGGCAACCCCTTTCAAGGACAGTGTATCTCGCCAGTCACTGCTTAGGGCTACATCAAGAGGAAACAAAACCTAGAGACAGAACTTGAAACTACATTATCGTGTCAAGTTTCAAAAAGCTAGCACAAACCGTGTTTGATTTAGAGTTCCACATACATCTATCAATATAGGAGAAAAAAGAGTGAAACGCCAACATTCAAACTGTTACTGGAAACGAACGGTTCAACATAGAAGAACGAAATTTGGGGAACCAAGTGGGCTTAGTGTACTGATCATTACCTGAAAGTATCATCCAGTTTGGGTGAAAAAATAGTTGCTGAGATTTCTGGAGATTCGTAATTTTGGGAAGCTTGGCAACCCCTTTCAAGGACAGTGTATCTCGCCAGTCACTGCTTAGGGCTACATCAAGAGGAAACAAAACCTAGAGATAGAACTTGAAACTACATTATCGTGTCAAGTTTCAAGAAGCTAGCACAAACCGTGTTTGATTTAGAGTTCCACATACATCTATCAATATAGGAGAAAACAGAATGAAACGCCAAAATTCAAACTGTTACTGGAAACGAACGGTTCAACATAGAAGAACGAAATTTGGGGAACCAACTGGGCTTAGTGTACTGATCATTACCTGAAAGTATCATCCAGTTTGGGTGAAAAAATAGTTTCTGAGATTTCTGGAGATTCGTAATTTTGGGAAGCTTGGCAACCCCTTTCAAGGACAGTGTATCTCGCCAGTCACTGCTTAGGGCAACATCAAGAGGAAACAAAACCTAGAGACAGAACTTGAAACTACATTATCGTGTCAAGTTTCAAGAAGCTAGCACAAACCGTGTTTGATTTAGAGTTCCACATACGTCTATCAATATAGGAGAAAACAGAGTGAAACGCCAACATTCAAACTGTTACTGGAAACGAACGGTTCAACATAGAAGAACGAAATTTGGGGAACCAAGTGGGCTTAGTGTACTGATCACTACCTGAAAGTATCATCCAGTTTGGGTGAAAAAATAGTTTCTGAGATTTCTGGAGATTCGTAATTTTGGGAAGCTTGGCAACCCCTTTCAAGGACAGTGTATCTCGCCAGTCACTGCTTAGGGCTACATCAAGAGGAAACAAAACCGACAGATAGAACTTGAAACTACATTATCGTGTCAAGTTTCAAAAAGCTAGCACAAACCGTGTTTGATTTAGAGTTCCACATACATCTATCAATATAGGAGAAAACAGAGTGAAACGCCAACATTCAAACTGTTACTGGAAACGAACGGTTCAACATAGAAGAACGAAATTTGGGGAACCAAGTGGGCTTAGTGTACTGATCATTACCTGAAAGTATCATCCAGTTTGGGTGAAAAAATAGTTGCTGAGATTTCTGGAGATTCGTAATTTTGGGTAGCTTGGCAACCCCTTTCAAGGACAGTGTATCTCGCCAGTCACTGCTTAGGGCTACATCAAGAGGAAACAAAACCTAGAGACAGAACTTGAAACTACATTATCGTGTCAAGTTTCAAAAAGCTAGCACAAACCGTGTTTGATTTAGAGTTCCACATACATCTCTCAATATAGGAGAAAACAGAGTGAAACGCCAAAATTCAAACTGTTACTGGAAACGAACGGTTCAACATAGAAGAACGAAATTTGGGGAACCAAGTGGGCTTAGTGTACTGATCATTACCTGAAAGTATCATCCAGTTTGGGTGAAAAAATAGTTTCTGAGATTTCTGGAGATTCGTAATTTTGGGAAGCTTGGCAACCCTTTTCAAGGACAGTGTATCTCGCCAGTCACTGCTTAGGGCTACATCAAGAGGAAACAAAACCGAGAGATAGAACTTGAAACTACATTATCGTGTCAAGTTTCAAAAAGCTAGCACAAACCGTGTTTGATTTAGAGTTCCACATACATCTATCAATATAGGAGAAAACAGAGTGAAACGCCAACATTCAAACTGTTACTGGAAACGAACGGTTCAACATAGAAGAACGAAATTTGGGGAACCAAGTGGGCTTAGTGTACTGATCATTACCTGAAAGTATCATCCAGTTTGGGTGAAAAAATAGTTTCTGAGATTTCTGGAGATTCGTAATTTTGGGTAGCTTGGCAACCCCTTTCAAGGACAGTGTATCTCGCCAGTCACTGCTTAGGGCTACATCAAGAGGAAACAAAACCTAGAGACAGAACTTGAAACTACATTATCGTGTCAAGTTTCAAAAAGCTAGCACAAACCGTGTTTGATTTAGAGTTCCACATACATCTCTCAATATAGGAGAAAACAGAGTGAAACGCCAAAATTCAAACTGTTACTGGAAACGAACGGTTCAACATAGAAGAACGAAATTTGGGGAACCAAGTGGGCTTAGTGTACTGATCATTACCTGAAAGTATCATCCAGTTTGGGTGAAAAAATAGTTTCTGAGATTTCTGGAGATTCGTAATTTTGGGAAGCTTGGCAACCCCTTTCAAGGACAGTGTATCTCGCCAGTCACTGCTTAGGGCTACATCAAGAGGAAACAAAACCGAGAGATAGAACTTGAAACTACATTATCGTGTCAAGTTTCAAGAAGCTAGCACAAACCGTGTTTGATTTAGAGTTCCACATACATCTATCAATATAGGAGAAAACAGAGAGAAACGCCAAAATTCAAACTGTTACTGGAAACGAACGCTTCAACATAGAAGAACGAAATTTGGGGAACCAACTAGGCTTAGTGTACTGATCATTACCTGAAAGTATCATCCAGTTTGGGTGAAAAAATAGTTGCTGAGATTTCTGGAGATTCGTAATTTTGGGTAGCTTGGCAACCCCTTTCAAGGACAGTGTATCTCGCCAGTCACTGCTTAGGGCTACATCAAGAGGAAACAAAACCTAGAGACAGAACTTGAAACTACATTATCGTGTCAAGTTTCAAGAAGCTAGCACAAACCGTGTTTGATTTAGAGTTCCACATACGTCTATCAATATAGGAGAAAACAGAGTGAAACGCCAACATTCAAACTGTTACTGGAAACGAACGCTTCCACATAGAAGAACGAAATTTGGGGAACCAAGTGGGCTTAGTGTACTGATCATTACCTGAAAGTATCATCCAGTTTGGGTGAAAAAATAGTTTCTGAGATTTCTGGAGATTCGTAATTTTGGGAAGCTTGGCAACCCCTTTCAAGGACAGTGTATCTCGCCAGTCACTGCTTAGGGCTACATCAAGAGGAAACAAAACCGAGAGATAGAACTTGAAACTACATTATCGTGTCAAGTTTCAAGAAGCTAGCACAAACCGTGTTTGATTTAGAGTTCCACATACATCTATCAATATAGGAGAAAACAGAGTGAAACGCCAACATTCAAACTGTTACTGGAAACGAACGGTTCAACATAGAAGAACGAAATTTGGGGATCCAAGTGGGCTTAGTGTACTGATCATTACCTGAAAGTATCATCCAGTTTGGGTGAAAAAATAGTTGCTGAGATTTCTGGAGATTCGCAATTTTGGGTAGCTTGGCAACCCCTTTCAAGGACAGTGTATCTCGCCAGTCACTGCTTAGGGCTACATCAAGAGGAAACAAAACCTAGAGACAGAACTTGAAACTACATTATCGTGTCAAGTTTCAAAAAGCTAGCACAAACCGTGTTTGATTTAGAGTTCCACATACATCTCTCAATATAGGAGAAAACAGAGTGAAACGCCAAAATTCAAACTGTTACTGGAAACGAACGGTTCAACATAGAAGAACGAAATTTGGGGAACCAAGTGGGCTTAGTGTACTGATCATTACCTGAAAGTATCATCCAGTTTGGGTGAAAAAATAGTTTCTGAGATTTCTGGAGATTCGTAATTTTGGGAAGCTTGGCAACCCCTTTCAAGGACAGTGTATCTCGCCAGTCACTGCTTAGGGCTACATCAAGAGGAAACAAACCTAGAGACAGAACTTGAAACTACATTATCGTGTCAAGTTTCAAGAAGCTAGCACAAACCGTGTTTGACATAGAGTTCCACATACATCTATCAATATAGGAGAAAACAGAGTGAAACGCCAACATTCAAACTGTTACTGGAAACGAACGCTTCAACATAGAAGAACGAAATTTGGGGAACCAAGTGGGCTTAGTGTACTGATCATTACCTGAAAGTATCATCCAGTTTGGGTGAAAAAATAGTTTCTGAGATTTCTGGAGATTCGTAATTTTGGGAAGCTTGGCAACCCCTTTCAAGGACAGTGTATCTCGCCAGTCACTGCTTAGGGCAACATCAAGAGGAAACAAAACCTAGAGACAGAACTTGAAACTACATTATCGTGTCAAGTTTCAAGAAGCTAGCACAAACCGTGTTTGATTTAGAGTTCCACATACGTCTATCAATATAGGAGAAAACAGAGTGAAACGCCAACATTCAAACTGTTACTGGAAACGAACGCTTCAACATAGAAGAACGAAATTTGGGGAACCAAGTGGGCTTAGTGTACTGATCATTACCTGAAAGTATCATCCAGTTTGTGTGAAAAAATAGTTGCTGAGATTTCTGGAGATTCGTACTTTTGGGTAGCTTGGCAACCCCTTTCAAGGACAGTGTATCTCGCCAGTCACTGCTTAGGGCTACATCAAGAGGAAACAAAACCTAGAGACAGAACTTGAAACTACATTATCGTGTCAAGTTTCAAAAAGCTAGCACAAACCGTGTTTGATTTAGAGTTCCACATACATCTCTCAATATAGGAGAAAACAGAGTGAAACGCCAAAATTCAAACTGTTACTGGAAACGAACGGTTCAACATAGAAGAACGAAATTTGGGGAACCAAGTGGGCTTAGTGTACTGATCATTACCTGAAAGTATCATCCAGTTTGGGTGAAAAAATAGTTTCTGAGATTTCTGGAGATTCGTAATTTTGGGAAGCTTGGCAACCCCTTTCAAGGACAGTGTATCTCGCCAGTCACTGCTTAGGGCTACATCAAGAGGAAACAAAACCGACAGATAGAACTTGAAACTACATTATCGTGTCAAGTTTCAAAAAGCTAGCACAAACCGTGTTTGATTTAGAGTTCCACATACATCTATCAATATAGGAGAAAACAGAGTGAAACGCCAACATTCAAACTGTTACTGGAAACGAACGGTTCAACATAGAAGAACGAAATTTGGGGAACCAAGTGGGCTTAGTGTACTGATCATTACCTGAAAGTATCATCCAGTTTGGGTGAAAAAATAGTTGCTGAGATTTCTGGAGATTCGTAATTTTGGGTAGCTTGGCAACCCCTTTCAAGGACAGTGTATCTCGCCAGTCACTGCTTAGGGCTACATCAAGAGGAAACAAAACCTAGAGACAGAACTTGAAACTACATTATCGTGTCAAGTTTCAAAAAGCTAGCACAAACCGTGTTTGATTTAGAGTTCCACATACATCTCTCAATATAGGAGAAAACAGAGTGAAACGCCAAAATTCAAACTGTTACTGGAAACGAACGGTTCAACATAGAAGAACGAAATTTGGGGAACCAAGTGGGCTTAGTGTACTGATCATTACCTGAAAGTATCATCCAGTTTGGGTGAAAAAATAGTTTCTGAGATTTCTGGAGATTCGTAATTTTGGGAAGCTTGGCAACCCCTTTCAAGGACAGTGTATCTCGCCAGTCACTGCTTAGGGCTACATCAAGAGGAAACAAAACCTAGAGACAGAACTTGAAACTACATTATCGTGTCAAGTTTCAAGAAGCTAGCACAAACCGTGTTTGATTTAGAGTTCCACATACGTCTATCAATATAGGAGAAAACAGAGTGAAACGCCAACATTCAAACTGTTACTGGAAACGAACGCTTCCACATAGAAGAACGAAATTTGGGGAACCAAGTGGGCTTAGTGTACTGATCATTACCTGAAAGTATCATCCAGTTTGGGTGAAAAAATAGTTTCTGAGATTTCTGGAGATTCGTAATTTTGGGAAGCTTGGCAACCCCTTTCAAGGACAGTGTATCTCGCCAGTCACTGCTTAGGGCTACATCAAGAGGAAACAAAACCGAGAGATAGAACTTGAAACTACATTATCGTGTCAAGTTTCAAGAAGCTAGCACAAACCGTGTTTGATTTAGAGTTCCACATACATCTATCAATATAGGAGAAAACAGAGTGAAACGCCAACATTCAAACTGTTACTGGAAACGAACGGTTCAACATAGAAGAACGAAATTTGGGGATCCAAGTGGGCTTAGTGTACTGATCATTACCTGAAAGTATCATCCAGTTTGGGTGAAAAAATAGTTGCTGAGATTTCTGGAGATTCGCAATTTTGGGTAGCTTGGCAACCCCTTTCAAGGACAGTGTATCTCGCCAGTCACTGCTTAGGGCTACATCAAGAGGAAACAAAACCTAGAGACAGAACTTGAAACTACATTATCGTGTCAAGTTTCAAAAAGCTAGCACAAACCGTGTTTGATTTAGAGTTCCACATACATCTCTCAATATAAGAGAAAACAGAGTGAAACGCCAAAATTCAAACTGTTACTGGAAACGAACGGTTCAACATAGAAGAACGAAATTTGGGGAACCAAGTGGGCTTAGTGTACTGATCATTACCTGAAAGTATCATCCAGTTTGGGTGAAAAAATAGTTTCTGAGATTTCTGGAGATTCGTAATTTTGGGAAGCTTGGCAACCCCTTTCAAGGACAGTGTATCTCGCCAGTCACTGCTTAGGGCTACATCAAGAGGAAACAAACCTAGAGACAGAACTTGAAACTACATTATCGTGTCAAGTTTCAAGAAGCTAGCACAAACCGTGTTTGACATAGTGTTCCACATACATCTATCAATATAGGAGAAAACAGAGTGAAACGCCAACATTCAAACTGTTACTGGAAACGAACGCTTCAACATAGAAGAACGAAATTTGGGGAACCAAGTGGGCTTAGTGTACTGATCATTACCTGAAAGTATCATCCAGTTTGGGTGAAAAAATAGTTTCTGAGATTTCTGGAGATTCGTAATTTTGGGAAGCTTGGCAACCCCTTTCAAGGACAGTGTATCTCGCCAGTCACTGCTTAGGGCAACATCAAGAGGAAACAAAACCTAGAGACAGAACTTGAAACTACATTATCGTGTCAAGTTTCAAGAAGCTAGCACAAACCGTGTTTGATTTAGAGTTCCACATACGTCTATCAATATAGGAGAAAACAGAGTGAAACGCCAACATTCAAACTGTTACTGGAAACGAACGGTTCAACATAGAAGAACGAAATTTGGGGAACCAAGTGGGCTTAGTGTACTGATCATTACCTGAAAGTATCATCCAGTTTGGGTGAAAAAATAGTTGCTGAGATTTCTGGAGATTCGTAATTTTGGGTAGCTTGGCAACCCCTTTCAAGGACAGTGTATCTCGCCAGTCACTGCTTAGGGCTACATCAAGAGGAAACAAAACCTAGAGACAGAACTTGAAACTACATTATCGTGTCAAGTTTCAAAAAGCTAGCACAAACCGTGTTTGATTTAGAGTTCCACATACATCTCTCAATATAGGAGAAAACAGAGTGAAACGCCAAAATTCAAACTGTTACTGGAAACGAACGGTTCAACATAGAAGAACGAAATTTGGGGAACCAAGTGGGCTTAGTGTACTGATCATTACCTGAAAGTATCATCCAGTTTGGGTGAAAAAATAGTTTCTGAGATTTCTGGAGATTCGTAATTTTGGGAAGCTTGGCAACCCCTTTCAAGGACAGTGTATCTCGCCAGTCACTGCTTAGGGCTACATCAAGAGGAAACAAAACCGAGAGATAGAACTTGAAACTACATTATCGTGTCAGGTTTCAAAAAGCTAGCACAAACCGTGTTTGATTTAGAGTTCCACATACATCTATCAATATAGGAGAAAACAGAGTGAAACGCCAACATTCAAACTGTTACTGGAAACGAACGGTTCAACATAGAAGAACGAAATTTGGGGAACCAAGTGGGCTTAGTGTACTGATCATTACCTGAAAGTATCATCCAGTTTGGGTGAAAAAATAGTTGCTGAGATTTCTGGAGATTCGTAATTTTGGGTAGCTTGGCAACCCCTTTCAAGGACAGTGTATCTCGCCAGTCACTGCTTAGGGCTACATCAAGAGGAAACAAAACCTAGAGACAGAACTTGAAACTACATTATCGTGTCAAGTTTCAAAAAGCTAGCACAAACCGTGTTTGATTTAGAGTTCCACATACATCTCTCAATATAGGAGAAAACAGAGTGAAACGCCAAAATTCAAACTGTTACTGGAAACGAACGGTTCAACATAGAAGAACGAAATTTGGGGAACCAAGTGGGCTTAGTGTACTGATCATTACCTGAAAGTATCATCCAGTTTGGGTGAAAAAATAGTTTCTGAGATTTCTGGAGATTCGTAATTTTGGGAAGCTTGGCAACCCCTTTCAAGGACAGTGTATCTCGCCAGTCACTGCTTAGGGCTACATCAAGAGGAAACAAACCTAGAGACAGAACTTGAAACTACATTATCGTGTCAAGTTTCAAGAAGCTAGCACAAACCGTGTTTGACATAGAGTTCCACATACATCTATCAATATAGGAGAAAACAGAGTGAAACGCCAACATTCAAACTGTTACTGGAAACGAACGCTTCAACATAGAAGAACGAAATTTGGGGAACCAAGTGGGCTTAGTGTACTGATCATTACCTGAAAGTATCATCCAGTTTGGGTGAAAAAATAGTTTCTGAGATTTCTGGAGATTCGTAATTTTGGGAAGCTTGGCAACCCCTTTCAAGGACAGTGTATCTCGCCAGTCACTGCTTAGGGCAACATCAAGAGGAAACAAAACCTAGAGACAGAACTTGAAACTACATTATCGTGTCAAGTTTCAAGAAGCTAGCACAAACCGTGTTTGATTTAGAGTTCCACATACATCTATCAATATAGGAGAAAACAGAGTGAAACGCCAAAATTCAAACTGTCACTGGAAACGAACGCTTCAACATAGAAGAACGAAATTTTGGGAACCAAGTGGGCTTAGTGTACTGATCATTACCTGAAAGTATCATCCAGTTTGGGTGAAAAAATAGTTGCTGAGATTTCTGGAGATTCGTAATTTTGGGTAGCTTGGCAACCCCTTTCAAGGACAGTGTATCTCGCCAGTCACTGCTTAGGGCTACATCAAGAGGAAACAAAACCTAGAGACAGAACTTGAAACTACATTATCGTGTCAAGTTTCAAAAAGCTAGCACAAACCGTGTTTGATTTAGAGTTCCACATACATCTATCAATATAGGAGAAAACAGAGTGAAACGCCAACATTCAAACTGTTACTGGAAACGAACGGTTCAACATAGAAGAACGAAATTTGGGGAACCAAGTGGGCTTAGTGTACTGATCATTACCTGAAAGTATCATCCAGTTTGGGTGAAAAAATAGTTTCTGAGATTTCTGGAGATTCGTAATTTTGGGAAGCTTGGCAACCCCTTTCAAGGACAGTGTATCTCGCCAGTCACTGCTTAGGGCTACATCAAGAGGAAACAAAACCTAGAGATAGAACTTGAAACTACATTATCGTGTCAAGTTTCAAGAAGCTAGCACAAACCGTGTTTGATTTAGAGTTCCACATACATCTATCAATATAGGAGAAAACAGAGTGAAACGCCAAAATTCAAACTGTTACTGGAAACGAACGGTTCAACATAGAAGAACGAAATTTGGGGAACCAAGTGGGCTTAGTGTACTGATCATTACCTGAAAGTATCATCCAGTTTGGGTGAAAAAATAGTTTCTGAGATTTCTGGAGATTCGTAATTTTGGGAAGCTTGGCAACCCCTTTCAAGGACAGTGTATCTCGCCAGTCACTGCTTAGGGCTACATCAAGAGGAAACAAACCTAGAGACAGAACTTGAAACTACATTATCGTGTCAAGTTTCAAGAAGCTAGCACAAACCGTGTTTGACATAGAGTTCCACATACATCTATCAATATAGGAGAAAACAGAGTGAAACGCCAACATTCAAACTGTTACTGGAAACGAACGCTTCAACATAGAAGAACGAAATTTGGGGAACCAAGTGGGCTTAGTGTACTGATCATTACCTGAAAGTATCATCCAGTTTGGGTGAAAAAATAGTTTCTGAGATTTCTGGAGATTCGTAATTTTGGGAAGCTTGGCAACCCCTTTCAAGGACAGTGTATCTCGCCAGTCACTGCTTAGGGCTACATCAAGAGGAAACAAACCTAGAGACAGAACTTGAAACTACATTATCGTGTCAAGTTTCAAGAAGCTAGCACAAACCGTGTTTGACATAGAGTTCCACATACATCTATCAATATAGGAGAAAACAGAGTGAAACGCCAACATTCAAACTGTTACTGGAAACGAACGCTTCAACATAGAAGAACGAAATTTGGGGAACCAAGTGGGCTTAGTGTACTGATCATTACCTGAAAGTATCATCCAGTTTGGGTGAAAAAATAGTTTCTGAGATTTCTGGAGATTCGTAATTTTGGGAAGCTTGGCAACCCCTTTCAAGGACAGTGTATCTCGCCAGTCACTGCTTAGGGCAACATCAAGAGGAAACAAAACCTAGAGACAGAACTTGAAACTACATTATCGTGTCAAGTTTCAAGAAGCTAGCACAAACCGTGTTTGATTTAGAGTTCCACATACGTCTATCAATATAGGAGAAAACAGAGTGAAACGCCAACATTCAAACTGTTACTGGAAACGAACGGTTCAACATAGAAGAACGAAATTTGGGGAACCAAGTGGGCTTAGTGTACTGATCATTACCTGAAAGTATCATCCAGTTTGGGTGAAAAAATAGTTGCTGAGATTTCTGGAGATTCGTAATTTTGGGTAGCTTGGCAACCCCTTTCAAGGACAGTGTATCTCGCCAGTCACTGCTTAGGGCTACATCAAGAGGAAACAAAACCTAGAGACAGAACTTGAAACTACATTATCGTGTCAAGTTTCAAAAAGCTAGCACAAACCGTATTTGATTTAGAGTTCCACATACATCTCTCAATATAGGAAAAAACAGAGTGAAACGCCAAAATTCAAACTGTTACTGGAAACGACGGTTCAACATAGAAGAACGAAATTTGGGGAACCAAGTGGGCTTAGTGTACTGATCATTACCTGAAAGTATCATCCAGTTTGGGTGAAAAAATAGTTTCTGAGATTTCTGGAGATTCGTAATTTTGGGAAGCTTGGCAACCCCTTTCAAGGACAGTGTATCTCGCCAGTCACTGCTTAGGGCTACATCAAGAGGAAACAAAACCGAGAGATAGAACTTGAAACTACATTATCGTGTCAAGTTTCAAAAAGCTAGCACAAACCGTGTTTGATTTAGAGTTCCACATACATCTATCAATATAGGAGAAAACAGAGTGAAACGCCAACATTCAAACTGTTACTGGAAACGAACGGTTCAACATAGAAGAACGAAATTTGGGGAACCAAGTGGGCTTAGTGTACTGATCATTACCTGAAAGTATCATCCAGTTTGGGTGAAAAAATAGTTGCTGAGATTTCTGGAGATTCGTAATTTTGGGTAGCTTGGCAACCCCTTTCAAGGACAGTGTATCTCGCCAGTCACTGCTTAGGGCTACATCAAGAGGAAACAAAACCTAGAGACAGAACTTGAAACTACATTATCGTGTCAAGTTTCAAAAAGCTAGCACAAACCGTGTTTGATTTAGAGTTCCACATACATCTCTCAATATAGGAGAAAACAGAGTGAAACGCCAAAATTCAAACTGTTACTGGAAACGAACGGTTCAACATAGAAGAACGAAATTTGGGGAACCAAGTGGGCTTAGTGTACTGATCATTACCTGAAAGTATCATCCAGTTTGGGTGAAAAAATAGTTGCTGAGATTTCTGGAGATTCGTAATTTTGGGTAGCTTGGCAACCCCTTTCAAGGACAGTGTATCTCGCCAGTCACTGCTTAGGGCTACATCAAGAGGAAACAAAACCTAGAGACAGAACTTGAAACTACATTATCGTGTCAAGTTTCAAAAAGCTAGCACAAACCGTGTTTGATTTAGAGTTCCACATACATCTCTCAATATAGGAGAAAACAGAGTGAAACGCCAAAATTCAAACTGTTACTGGAAACGAACGCTTCAACATAGAAGAACGAAATTTGGGGAACCAAGTGGGCTTAGTGTACTGATCATTACCTGAAAGTATCATCCAGTTTGGGTGAAAAAATAGTTTCTGAGATTTCTGGAGATTCGTAATTTTGGGAAGCTTGGCAACCCCTTTCAAGGACAGTGTATCTCGCCAGTCACTGCTTAGGGCTACATCAAGAGGAAACAAAACCGAGAGATAGAACTTGAAACTACATTATCGTGTCAAGTTTCAAAAAGCTAGCACAAACCGTGTTTGATTTAGAGTTCCACATACATCTATCAATATAGGAGAAAACAGAGTGAAACGCCAACATTCAAACTGTTACTGGAAACGAACGGTTCAACATAGAAGAACGAAATTTGGGGAACCAAGTGGGCTTAGTGTACTGATCATTACCTGAAAGTATCATCCAGTTTGGGTGAAAAAATAGTTGCTGAGATTTCTGGAGATTCGTAATTTTGGGTAGCTTGGCAACCCCTTTCAAGGACAGTGTATCTCGCCAGTCACTGCTTAGGGCTACATCAAGAGGAAACAAAACCTAGAGACAGAACTTGAAACTACATTATCGTGTCAAGTTTCAAAAAGCTAGCACAAACCGTGTTTGATTTAGAGTTCCACATACATCTCTCAATATAGGAGAAAACAGAGTGAAACGCCAAAATTCAAACTGTTACTGGAAACGAACGGTTCAACATAGAAGAACGAAATTTGGGGAACCAAGTGGGCTTAGTGTACTGATCATTACCTGAAAGTATCATCCAGTTTGGGTGAAAAAATAGTTTCTGAGATTTCTGGAGATTCGTAATTTTGGGAAGCTTGGCAACCCCTTTCAAGGACAGTGTATCTCGCCAGTCACTGCTTAGGGCTACATCAAGAGGAAACAAACCTAGAGACAGAACTTGAAACTACATTATCGTGTCAAGTTTCAAGAAGCTAGCACAAACCGTGTTTGACATAGAGTTCCACATACATCTATCAATATAGGAGAAAACAGAGTGAAACGCCAACATTCAAACTGTTACTGGAAACGAACGCTTCAACATAGAAGAACGAAATTTGGGGAACCAACTGGGCTTAGTGTACTGATCATTACCTGAAAGTATCATCCAGTTTGGGTGAAAAAATAGTTTCTGAGATTTCTGGAGATTCGTAATTTTGGGAAGCTTGGCAACCCCTTTCAAGGACAGTGTATCTCGCCAGTCACTGCTTAGGGCAACATCAAGAGGAAACAAAACCTAGAGACAGAACTTGAAACTACATTATCGTGTCAAGTTTCAAGAAGCTAGCACAAACCGTGTTTGATTTAGAGTTCCACATACATCTATCAATATAGGAGAAAACAGAGTGAAACGCCAAAATTCAAACTGTTACTGGAAACGAACGCTTCAACATAGAAGAACGAAATTTGGGGAACCAAGTGGGCTTAGTGTACTGATCATTATCTGAAAGTATCATCCAGTTTGGGTGAAAAAATACTTGCTGAGATTTCTGGAGATTCGTAATTTTGGGTAGCTTGGCAACCCCTTTCAAGGACAGTGTATCTCGCCAGTCACTGCTTAGGGCTACATCAAGAGGAAACAAAACCTAGAGACAGAACTTGAAACTACATTATCGTGTCAAGTTTCAAAAAGCTAGCACAAACCGTGTTTGATTTAGAGTTCCACATACATCTATCAATGTAGGAGAAAACAGAGTGAAACGCCAACATTCAAACTGTTACTGGAAACGAACGGTTCAACATAGAAGAACGAAATTTGGGGAACCAAGTGGGCTTAGTGTACTGATCATTACCTGAAAGTATCATCCAGTTTGGGTGAAAAAATAGTTGCTGAGATTTCTGGAGATTCGTAATTTTGGGAAGCTTGGCAACCCCTTTCAAGGACAGTGTATCTCGCCAGTCACTGCTTAGGGCTACATCAAGAGGAAACAAAACCTAGAGATAGAACTTGAAACTACATTATCGTGTCAAGTTTCAAGAAGCTAGCACAAACCGTGTTTGATTTAGAGTTCCACATACATCTATCAATATAGGAGAAAACAGAGTGAAACGCCAAAATTCAAACTGTTACTGGAAACGAACGGTTCAACATAGAAGAACGAAATTTGGGGAACCAACTGGGCTTAGTGTACTGATCATTACCTGAAAGTATCATCCAGTTTGGGTGAAAAAATAGTTTCTGAGATTTCTGGAGATTCGTAATTTTGGGAAGCTTGGCAACCCCTTTCAAGGACAGTGTATCTCGCCAGTCACTGCTTAGGGCAACATCAAGAGGAAACAAAACCTAGAGACAGAACTTGAAACTACATTATCGTGTCAAGTTTCAAGAAGCTAGCACAAACCGTGTTTGATTTAGAGTTCCACATACGTCTATCAATATAGGAGAAAACAGAGTGAAACGCCAACATTCAAACTGTTACTGGAAACGAACGCTTCAACATAGAAGAACGAAATTTGGGGAACCAAGTGGGCTTAGTGTACTGATCATTACCTGAAAGTATCATCCAGTTTGGGTGAAAAAATAGTTTCTGAGATTTCTGGAGATTCGTAATTTTGGGAAGCTTGGCAACCCCTTTCAAGGACAGTGTATCTCGCCAGTCACTGCTTAGGGCTACATCAAGAGGAAACAAAACCGACAGATAGAACTTGAAACTACATTATCGTGTCAAGTTTCAAAAAGCTAGCACAAACCGTGTTTGATTTAGAGTTCCACATACATCTATCAATATAGGAGAAAACAGAGTGAAACGCCAACATTCAAACTGTTACTGGAAACGAACGGTTCAACATAGAAGAACGAAATTTGGGGAACCAAGTGGGCTTAGTGTACTGATCATTACCTGAAAGTATCATCCAGTTTGGGTGAAAAAATAGTTGCTGAGATTTCTGGAGATTCGTAATTTTGGGTAGCTTGGCAACCCCTATCAAGGACAGTGTATCTCGCCAGTCACTGCTTAGGGCTACATCAAGAGGAAACAAAACCTAGAGACAGAACTTGAAACTACATTATCGTGTCAAGTTTCAAAAAGCTAGCACAAACCGTGTTTGATTTAGAGTTCCACATACATCTCTCAATATAGGAGAAAACAGAGTGAAACGCCAAAATTCAAACTGTTACTGGAAACGAACGGTTCAACATAGAAGAACGAAATTTGGGGAACCAAGTGGGCTTAGTGTACTGATCATTACCTGAAAGTATCATCCAGTTTGGGTGAAAAAATAGTTTCTGAGATTTCTGGAGATTCGTAATTTTGGGAAGCTTGGCAACCCCTTTCAAGGACAGTGTATCTCGCCAGTCACTGCTTAGGGCTACATCAAGAGGAAACAAAACCGAGAGATAGAACTTGAAACTACATTATCGTGTCAAGTTTCAAAAAGCTAGCACAAACCGTGTTTGATTTAGAGTTCCACATACATCTATCAATATAGGAGAAAACGGAGTGAAACGCCAACATTCAAACTGTTACTGGAAACGAACGGTTCAACATAGAAGAACGAAATTTGGGGAACCAAGTGGGCTTAGTGTACTGATCATTACCTGAAAGTATCATCCAGTTTGGGTGAAAAAATAGTTGCTGAGATTTCTGGAGATTCGTAATTTTGGGTAGCTTGGCAACCCCTTTCAAGGACAGTGTATCTCGCCAGTCACTGCTTAGGGCTACATCAAGAGGAAACAAAACCTAGAGACAGAACTTGAAACTACATTATCGTGTCAAGTTTCAAAAAGCTAGCACAAACCGTGTTTGATTTAGAGTTCCACATACATCTCTCAATATAGGAGAAAACAGAGTGAAACGCCAAAATTCAAACTGTTACTGGAAACGAACGGTTCAACATAGAAGAACGAAATTTGGGGAACCAAGTGGGCTTAGTGTACTGATCATTACCTGAAAGTATCATCCAGTTTGGGTGAAAAAATAGTTTCTGAGATTTCTGGAGATTCGTAATTTTGGGAAGCTTGGCAACCCCTTTCAAGGACAGTGTATCTCGCCAGTCACTGCTTAGGGCTACATCAAGAGGAAACAAAACCGAGAGATAGAACTTGAAACTACATTATCGTGTCAAGTTTCAAGAAGCTAGCACAAACCGTGTTTGATTTAGAGTTCCACATACATCTATCAATATAGGAGAAAACAGAGAGAAACGCCAAAATTCAAACTGTTACTGGAAACGAACGCTTCAACATAGAAGAACGAAATTTGGGGAACCAACTGGGCTTAGTGTACTGATCATTACCTGAAAGTATCATCCAGTTTGGGTGAAAAAATAGTTGCTGAGATTTCTGGAGATTCGTAATTTTGGGTAGCTTGGCAACCCCTTTCAAGGACAGTGTATCTCGCCAGTCACTGCTTAGGGCTACATCAAGAGGAAACAAAACCTAGAGACAGAACTTGAAACTACATTATCGTGTCAAGTTTCAAGAAGCTAGCACAAACCGTGTTTGATTTAGAGTTCCACATACGTCTATCAATATAGGAGAAAACAGAGTGAAACGCCAACATTCAAACTGTTACTGGAAACGAACGCTTCCACATAGAAGAACGAAATTTGGGGAACCAAGTGGGCTTAGTGTACTGATCATTACCTGAAAGTATCATCCAGTTTGGGTGAAAAAATAGTTTCTGAGATTTCTGGAGATTCGTAATTTTGGGAAGCTTGGCAACCCCTTTCAAGGACAGTGTATCTCGCCAGTCACTGCTTAGGGCTACATCAAGAGGAAACAAAACCGAGAGATAGAACTTGAAACTACATTATCGTGTCAAGTTTCAAGAAGCTAGCACAAACCGTGTTTGATTTAGAGTTCCACATACATCTATCAATATAGGAGAAAACAGAGTGAAACGCCAACATTCAAACTGTTACTGGAAACGAACGGTTCAACATAGAAGAACGAAATTTGGGGATCCAAGTGGGCTTAGTGTACTGATCATTACCTGAAAGTATCATCCAGTTTGGGTGAAAAAATAGTTGCTGAGATTTCTGGAGATTCGCAATTTTGGGTAGCTTGGCAACCCCTTTCAAGGACAGTGTATCTCGCCAGTCACTGCTTAGGGCTACATCAAGAGGAAACAAAACCTAGAGACAGAACTTGAAACTACATTATCGTGTCAAGTTTCAAAAAGCTAGCACAAACCGTGTTTGATTTAGAGTTCCACATACATCTCTCAATATAGGAGAAAACAGAGTGAAACGCCAAAATTCAAACTGTTACTGGAAACGAACGGTTCAACATAGAAGAACGAAATTTGGGGAACCAAGTGGGCTTAGTGTACTGATCATTACCTGAAAGTATCATCCAGTTTGGGTGAAAAAATAGTTGCTGAGATTTCTGGAGATTCGTAATTTTGGGAAGCTTGGCAACCCCTTTCAAGGACAGTGTATCTCGCCAGTCACTGCTTAGGGCTACATCAAGAGGAAACAAACCTAGAGACAGAACTTGAAACTACATTATCGTGTCAAGTTTCAAGAAGCTAGCACAAACCGTGTTTGACATAGAGTTCCACATACATCTATCAATATAGGAGAAAACAGAGTGAAACGCCAACATTCAAACTGTTACTGGAAACGAACGCTTCAACATAGAAGAACGAAATTTGGGGAACCAAGTGGGCTTAGTGTACTGATCATTACCTGAAAGTATCATCCAGTTTGGGTGAAAAAATAGTTTCTGAGATTTCTGGAGATTCGTAATTTTGGGAAGCTTGGCAACCCCTTTCAAGGACAGTGTATCTCGCCAGTCACTGCTTAGGGCAACATCAAGAGGAAACAAAACCTAGAGACAGAACTTGAAACTACATTATCGTGTCAAGTTTCAAGAAGCTAGCACAAACCGTGTTTGATTTAGAGTTCCACATACGTCTATCAATATAGGAGAAAACAGAGTGAAACGCCAACATTCAAACTGTTACTGGAAACGAACGCTTCAACATAGAAGAACGAAATTTGGGGAACCAAGTGGGCTTAGTGTACTGATCATTACCTGAAAGTATCATCCAGTTTGGGTGAAAAAATAGTTGCTGAGATTTCTGGAGATTCGTAATTTTGGGTAGCTTGGCAACCCCTTTCAAGGACAGTGTATCTCGCCAGTCACTGCTTAGGGCTACATCAAGAGGAAACAAAACTTAGAGACAGAACTTGAAACTACATTATCGTGTCAAGTTTCAAAAAGCTAGCACAAACCGTGTTTGATTTAGAGTTCCACATACATCTATCAATATAGGAGAAAACAGAGTGAAACGCCAACATTCAAACTGTTACTGGAAACGAACGGTTCAACACACGAAGAACGAAATTTGGGGAACCAAGTGGGCTTAGTGTACTGATCATTACCTGAAAGTATCATCCAGTTTGGGTGAAAAAATAGTTGCTGAGATTTCTGGAGATTCGTAATTTTGGGAAGCTTGGCAACCCCTTTCAAGGACAGTGTATCTCGCCAGTCACTGCTTAGGGCTACATCAAGAGGAAACAAAACCTAGAGATAGAACTTGAAACTACATTATCGTGTCAAGTTTCAAGAAGCTAGCACAAACCGTGTTTGATTTAGAGTTCCACATACATCTATCAATATAGGAGAAAACAGAGTGAAACGCCAAAATTCAAACTGTTACTGGAAACGAACGGTTCAACATAGAAGAACGAAATTTGGGGAACCAACTGGGCTTAGTGTACTGATCATTACCTGAAAGTATCATCCAGTTTGGGTGAAAAAATAGTTTCTGAGATTTCTGGAGATTCGTAATTTTGGGAAGCTTGGCAACCCCTTTCAAGGACAGTGTATCTCGCCAGTCACTGCTTAGGGCAACATCAAGAGGAAACAAAACCTAGAGACAGAACTTGAAACTACATTATCGTGTCAAGTTTCAAGAAGCTAGCACAAACCGTGTTTGATTTAGAGTTCCACATACGTCTATCAATATAGGAGAAAACAGAGTGAAACGCCAATATTCAAACTGTTACTGGAAACGAACGCTTCAACATAGAAGAACGAAATTTGGGGAACCAAGTGGGCTTAGTGTACTGATCATTACCTGAAAGTATCATCCAGTTTGGGTGAAAAAATAGTTTCTGAGATTTCTGGAGATTCGTAATTTTGGGAAGCTTGGCAACCCCTTTCAAGGACAGTGTATCTCGCCAGTCACTGCTTAGGGCTACATCAAGAGGAAACAAAACCGACAGATAGAACTTGAAACTACATTATCGTGTCAAGTTTCAAGAAGCTAGCACAAACCGTGTTTGATTTAGAGTTCCACATACATCTATCAATATAGGAGAAAACAGAGTGAAACGCCAACATTCAAACTGTTACTGGAAACGAACGGTTCAACATAGAAGAACAAAATTTGGGGAACCAAGTGGGCTTAGTGTACTGATCATTACCTGAAAGTATCATCCAGTTTGGGTGAAAAAATAGTTGCTGAGATTTCTGGAGATTCGTAATTTTGGGTAGCTTGGCAACCCCTTTCAAGGACAGTGTATCTCCCCAGTCACTGCTTAGGGCTACATCAAGAGGAAACAAAACCTAGAGACAGAACTTGAAACTACATTATCGTGTCAAGTTTCAAAAAGCTAGCACAAACCGTGTTTGATTTAGAGTTCCACATACATCTCTCAATATAGGAGAAAACAGAGTGAAACGCCAAAATTCAAACTGTTACTGGAAACGAACGGTTCAACATAGAAGAACGAAATTTGGGGAACCAAGTGGGCTTAGTGTACTGATCATTACCTGAAAGTATCATCCAGTTTGGGTGAAAAAATAGTTTCTGAGATTTCTGGAGATTCGTAATTTTGGGAAGCTTGGCAACCCCTTTCAAGGACAGTGTATCTCGCCAGTCACTGCTTAGGGCTACATCAAGAGGAAACAAAACCTAGAGATAGAACTTGAAACTACATTATCGTGTCAAGTTTCAAGAAGCTAGCACAAACCGTGTTTGATTTAGAGTTCCACATACATCTATCAATATAGGAGAAAACAGAGTGAAACGCCAACATTCAAACTGTTACTGGAAACGAACGCTTCAACATAGAAGAACGAAATTTGGGGAACCAAGTGGGCTTAGTGTACTGATCATTACCTGAAAGTATCATCCAGTTTGGGTGAAAAAATAGTTGCTGAGATTTCTGGAGATTCGTAATTTTGGGAAGCTTGGCAACCCCTTTCAAGGACAGTGTATCTCGCCAGTCACTGCTTAGGGCTACATCAAGAGGAAACCAAACCTAGAGACAGAACTTGAAACTACATTATCGTGTCAAGTTTCAAGAAGCTAGCACAAACCGTGTTTGATTTAGAGTTCCACATACGTCTATCAATATAGGAGAAAACAGAGTGAAACGCCAACATTCAAACTGTTACTGGAAACGAACGCTTCCACATAGAAGAACGAAATTTGGGGAACCAAGTGGGCTTAGTGTACTGATCATTACCTGAAAGTATCATCCAGTTTGGGTGAAAAAATAGTTTCTGAGATTTCTGGAGATTCGTAATTTTGGGAAGCTTGGCAACCCCTTTCAAGGACAGTGTATCTTGCCAGTCACTGCTTAGGGCTACATCAAGAGGAAACAAAACCGAGAGATAGAACTTGAAACTACATTATCGTGTCAAGTTTCAAGAAGCTAGCACAAACCGTGTTTGATTTAGAGTTCCACATACATCTATCAATATAGGAGAAAACAGAGTGAAACGCCAACATTCAAACTGTTACTGGAAACGAACGCTTCAACATAGAAGAACGAAATTTGGGGAACCAAGTGGGCTTAGTGTACTGATCATTACCTGAAAGTATCATCCAGTTTGGGTGAAAAAATAGTTGCTGAGATTTCTGGAGATTCGTAATTTTGGGTAGCTTGGCAACCCCTTTCAAGGACAGTGTATCTCGCCAGTCACTGCTTAGGGCTACATCAAGAGGAAACAAAACCTAGAGACAGAACTTGAAACTACATTATCGTGTCAAGTTTCAAAAAGCTAGCACAAACCGTGTTTGATTTAGAGTTCCACATACATCTGTCAATATAGGAGAAAACAGAGTGAAACGCCAAAATTCAAACTGTTACTGGAAACGAACGGTTCAACATAGAAGAACGAAATTTGGGGAACCAAGTGGGCTTAGTGTACTGATCATTACCTGAAAGTATCATCCAGTTTGGGTGAAAAAATAGTTTCTGAGATTTCTGGAGATTCGTAATTTTGGGAAGCTTGGCAACCCCTTTCAAGGACAGTGTATCTCGCCAGTCACTGCTTAGGGCTACATCAAGAGGAAACAAAACCGAGAGATAGAACTTGAAACTACATTATTGTGTCAAGTTTCAAAAAGCTAGCACAAACCGTGTTTGATTTAGAGTTCCACATACATCTATCAATATAGGAGAAAACAGAGTGAAACGCCAACATTCAAACTGTTACTGGAAACGAACGGTTCAACATAGAAGAACGAAATTTGGGGAACCAAGTGGGCTTAGTGTACTGATCATTACCTTAAAGTATCATCCAGTTTGGGTGAAAAAATAGTTGCTGAGATTTCTGGAGATTCGTAATTTTGGGTAGCTTGGCAACCCCTTTCAAGGACAGTGTATCTCGCCAGTCACTGCTTAGGGCTACATCAAGAGGAAACAAAACCTAGAGACAGAACTTGAAACTACATTATCGTGTCAAGTTTCAAGAAGCTAGCACAAACCGTGTTTGATTTAGAGTTCCACATACGTCTATCAATATAGGAGAAAGCAGAGTGAAACGCCAACATTCAAACTGTTACTGGAAACGAACGCTTCAACATAGAAGAACGAAATTTGGGGAACCAAGTGGGCTTAGTGTACTGATCATTACCTGAAAGTATCATCCAATTTGGGTGAAAAAATAGTTTCTGAGATTTCTGGAGATTCGTAATTTTCGGAAGCTTGGCAACCCCTTTCAAGGACAGTGTATCTCGCCAGTCACTGCTTAGGGCTACATCAAGAGGAAACAAACTTAGAGACAGAACTTGAAACTACATTATCGTGTCAAGTTTCAAGAAGCTAGCACAAACCGTGTTTGACATAGAGTTCCACATACATCTATCAATATAGGAGAAAACAGAGTGAAACGCCAACATTCAAACTGTTACTGGAAACGAACGCTTCAACATAGAAGAACGAAATTTGGGGAACCAAGTGGGCTTAGTGTACTGATCATTACCTGAAAGTATCATCCAGTTTGGGTGAAAAAATAGTTTCTGAGATTTCTGGAGATTCGTAATTTTGGGAAGCTTGGCAACCCCTTTCAAGGACAGTGTATCTCGCCAGTCACTGCTTAGGGCAACATCAAGAGGAAACAAAACCTAGAGACAGAACTTGAAACTACATTATCGTGTCAAGTTTCAAGAAGCTAGCACAAACCGTGTTTGATTTAGAGTTCCACATACATCTATCAATATAGGAGAAAACAGAGTGAAACGCCAACATTCAAACTGTTACTGGAAACGAACGCTTCAACATAGAAGAACGAAATTTGGGGAACCAAGTGGGCTTAGTGTACTGATCATTACCTGAAAGTATCATCCAGTTTGGGTGAAAAAATAGTTGCTGAGATTTCTGGAGATTCGTAATTTTGGGTAGCTTGGCAACCCCTTTCAAGGCCAGTGTATCTCGCCAGTCACTGCTTAGGGCTACATCAAGTGGAAACAAAACCTAGAGACAGAACTTGAAACTACATTATCGTGTCAAGTTTCAAGAAGCTAGCACAAACCGTGTTTGATTTAGAGTTCCACATATGTCTATCAATATAGGAGAAAACAGAGTGAAACGCCAACATTCAAACTGTTACTGGAAACGAACGCTTCCACATAGAAGAACGAAATTTGGGGAACCAAGTGGGCTTAGTGTACTGATCATTACCTGGAAGTATCATCCAGTTTGGGTGAAAAAATAGTTTCTGAGATTTCTGGAGATTCGTAATTTTGGGAAGCTTGGCAACCCCTTTCAAGGACAGTGTATCTCGCCAGTCACTGCTTAGGGCTACATCAAGAGGAAACAAAACCGACAGATAGAACTTGAAACTACATTATCGTGTCAAGTTTCAAGAAGCTAGCACAAACCGTGTTTGATTTAGAGTTCCACATACATCTATCAATATAGGAGAAAACAGAGTGAAACGCCAACATTCAAACTGTTACTGGAAACGAACGGTTCAACATAGAAGAACGAAATTTGGGGAACCAAGTGGGCTTAGTGTACTGATCATTACCTGAAAGTATCATCCAGTTTGGGTGAAAAAATAGTTGCTGAGATTTCTGGAGATTCGCAATTTTGGGAAGCTTGGCAACCCCTTTCAAGGACAGTGTATCTCGCCAGTCACTGCTTAGGGCTACATCAAGAGGAAACAAAACCTAGAGACAGAACTTGAAACTACATTATCGTGTCAAGTTTCAAAAAGCTAGCACAAACCGTGTTTGATTTAGAGTTCCACATACATCTCTCAATATAGGAGAAAACAGAGTGAAACGCCAAAATTCAAACTGTTACTGGAAACGAACGGTTCAACATAGAAGAACGAAATTTGGGGAACCAAGTGGGCTTAGTGTACTGATCATTACCTGAAAGTATCATCCAGTTTGGGTGAAAAAATAGTTGCTGAGATTTCTGGAGATTCGTAATTTTGGGAAGCTTGGCAACCCCTTTCAAGGACAGTGTATCTCGCCAGTCACTGCTTAGGGCTACATCAAGAGGAAACAAAACCTAGAGATAGAACTTGAAACTACATTATCGTGTCAAGTTTCAAGAAGCTAGCACAAACCGTGTTTGATTTAGAGTTCCACATACATCTATCAATATAGTAGAAAACAGAGTGAAACGCCAAAATTCAAGCTGTTACTGGAAACGAACGCTTCAACATAGAAGAACGAAATTTGGGGAACCAAGTGGGCTTAGTGTACTGATCATTACCTGAAAGTATCATCCAGTTTGGGTGAAAAATTATTTGCTGAGATTTCAGGAGATTCGTAATTTTGGGAAGCTTGGCAACCCGTTTCAACGACAGTGTGATCTCGCCAGTCACTGCTTAGGGCTACATCAAGAGGAAACAAAACATCGAGATAGAACTTGAATGTACATTATCGTGTCAAGTTTCAAAAAGCTAGCACAAACCGTGTTTGATTTAGAGTTCCACGTACACCTATCAATATTGGAGGAAACAGAGTGAAACGCCAAAATTCAAACTGTTACTGGAAACGAACGCTTCAACATAGAAGAACGAAATTTGGGGAACCAAGTGGGCTTAGTGTACTGATCATTACCTGAAAGTATCATCCAGTTTGGGTGAAAAAATAGTTGCTGAGATTTCTGGAGATTCGTAATTTTGGGTAGCTTGGCAACCCCTTTCAAGGACAGTGTATCTCGCCAGTCACTGCTTAGGGCTACATCAAGAGGAAACAAAACCTAGAGACAGAACTTGAAACTACATTATCGTGTCAAGTTTCAAGAAGCTAGCACAAACCGTGTTTGATTTAGAGTTCCACATACGTCTATCAATATAGGAGAAAGCAGAGTGAAACGCCAACATTCAAACTGTTACTGGAAACGAACGCTTCAACATAGAAGAACGAAATTTGGGGAACCAAGTGGGCTTAGTGTACTGATCATTACCTGAAAGTATCATCCAGTTTGGGTGAAAAAATAGTTGCTGAGATTTCTGGAGATTCGTAATTTTGGGTAGCTTGGCAACCCCTTTCAAGGACAGTGTATCTCGCCAGTCACTGCTTAGGGCTACATCAAGAGGAAACAAAACCTAGAGACAGAACTTGAAACTACATTATCGTGTCAAGTTTCAAAAAGCTAGCACAAACCGTGTTTGATTTAGAGTTCCACATACATCTCTCAATATAGGAGAAAACAGAGTGAAACGCCAACATTCAAACTGTTACTGGAAACGAACGGTTCAACATAGAAGAACGAAATTTGGGGAACCAAGTGGGCTTAGTGTACTGATCATTACCTGAAAGTATCATCCAGTTTGGGTGAAAAAATAGTTTCTGAGATTTCTGGAGATTCGTAATTTTGGGAAGCTTGGCAACCCCTTTCAAGGACAGTGTATCTCGCCAGTCACTGCTTAGGGCTACATCAAGAGGAAACAAAACCGAGAGATAGAACTTGAAACTACATTATCGTGTCAAGTTTCAAGAAGCTAGCACAAACCGTGTTTGATTTAGAGTTCCACATACATCTATCAATATAGGAGAAAACAGAGTGAAACGCCAACATTCAAACTGTTACTGGAAACGAACGGTTCAACATAGAAGAACGAAATTTGGGGAACCAAGTGGGCTTAGTGTACTGATCATTACCTGAAAGTATCATCCAGTTTGGGTGAAAAAATAGTTGCTGAGATTTCTGGAGATTCGCAATTTTGGGAAGCTTGGCAACCCCTTTCAAGGACAGTGTATCTCGCCAGTCACTGCTTAGGGCTACATCAAGAGGAAACAAAACCTAGAGACAGAACTTGAAACTACATTATCGTGTCAAGTTTCAAAAAGCTAGCACAAACCGTGTTTGATTTAGAGTTCCACATACATCTCTCAATATAGGAGAAAACAGAGTGAAACGCCAAAATTCAAACTGTTACTGGAAACGAACGGTTCAACATAGAAGAACGAAATTTGGGGAACCAAGTGGGCTTAGTGTACTGATCATTACCTGAAAGTATCATCCAGTTTGGGTGAAAAAATAGTTGCTGAGATTTCTGGAGATTCGTAATTTTGGGAAGCTTGGCAACCTCTTTCAAGGACAGTGTATCTCGCCAGTCACTGCTTAGGGCTACATCAAGAGGAAACAAAACCTAGAGATAGAACTTGAAACTATATTATCGTGTCAAGTTTCAAGAAGCTAGCACAAACCGTGTTTGATTTAGAGTTCCACATACATCTATCAATATAGTAGAAAACAGAGTGAAACGCCAAAATTCAAGCTGTTACTGGAAACGAACGCTTCAACATAGAAGAACGAAATTTGGGGAACCAAGTGGGCTTAGTGTACTGATCATTACCTGAAAGTATCATCCAGTTTGGGTGAAAAATTATTTGCTGAGATTTCAGGAGATTCGTAATTTTGGGAAGCTTGGCAACCAGTTTCAACGACAGTGTGATCTCGCCAGTCACTGCTTAGGGCTACATCAAGAGGAAACAAAACATCGAGATAGAACTTGAATGTACATTATCGTGTCAAGTTTCAAAAAGCTAGCACAAACCGTGTTTGATTTAGAGTTCCACGTACACCTATCAATATTGGAGGAAACAGAGTGAAACGCCAAAATTCAAACTGTTACTGGAAACGAACGCTTCAACATAGAAGAACGAAATTTGGGGAACCAAGTGGGCTTAGTGTACTGATCATTACCTGAAAGTATCATCCAGTTTGGGTGAAAAAATAGTTGCTGAGATTTCTGGAGATTCGTAATTTTGGGTAGCTTGGCAACCCCTTTCAAGGACAGTGTATCTCGCCAGTCACTGCTTAGGGCTACATCAAGAGGAAACAAAACCTAGAGACAGAACTTGAAACTACATTATCGTGTCAAGTTTCAAGAAGCTAGCACAAACCGTGTTTGATTTAGAGTTCCACATACGTCTATCAATATAGGAGAAAGCAGAGTGAAACGCCAACATTCAAACTGTTACTGGAAACGAACGCTTCAACATAGAAGAACGAAATTTGGGGAACCAAGTGGGCTTAGTGTACTGATCATTACCTGAAAGTATCATCCAGTTTGGGTGAAAAAATAGTTTCTGAGATTTCTGGAGATTCGTAATTTTGGGAAGCTTGGCAACCCCTTTCAAGGACAGTGTATCTCGCCAGTCACTGCTTAGGGCTACATCAAGAGGAAACAAACCTAGAGACAGAACTTGAAACTACATTATCGTGTCAAGTTTCAAGAAGCTAGCACAAACCGTGTTTGATATAGAGTTCCACATACATCTATCAATATAGGAGAAAACAGAGTGAAACGCCAACATTCAAACTGTTACTGGAAACGAACGCTTCAACATAGAAGAACGAAATTTGGGGAACCAAGTGGGCTTAGTGTACTGATCATTACCTGAAAGTATCATCCAGTTTGGGTGAAAAAATAGTTTCTGAGATTTCTGGAGATTCGTAATTTTGGGAAGCTTGGCAACCCCTTTAAAGGACAGTGTATCTCGCCAGTCACTGCTTAGGGCAACATCAAGAGGAAACAAAACCTAGAGACAGAACTTGAAACTACATTATCGTGTCAAGTTTCAAGAAGCTAGCACAAACCGTGTTTGATTTAGAGTTCCACATACGTCTATCAATATAGGAGAAAACAGAGTGAAACGCCAACATTCAAACTGTTACTGGAAACGAACGCTTCAACATAGAAGAACGAAATTTGGGGAACCAAGTGGGCTTAGTGTACTGATCATTACCTGAAAGTATCATCCAGTTTGGGTGAAAAAATAGTTGCTGAGATTTCTGGAGATTCGTAATTTTGGGTAGCTTGGCAACCCCTTTCAAGGACAGTGTATCTCGCCAGTCACTGCTTAGGGCTACATCAAGAGGAAACAAAACCTAGAGACAGAACTTGAAACTACATTATCGTGTCAAGTTTCAAAAAGCTAGCACAAACCGTGTTTGATTTAGAGTTCCACATACATCTCTCAATATAGGAGAAAACAGAGTGAAACGCCAAAATTCAAACTGTTACTGGAAACGAACGCTTCAACATAGAAGAACGAAATTTGGGGAACCAAGTGGGCTTAGTGTACTGATCATTACCTGAAAGTATCATCCAGTTTGGGTGAAAAAATAGTTTCTGAGATTTCTGGAGATTCGTAATTTTGGGAAGCTTGGCAACCCCTTTCAAGGACAGTGTATCTCGCCAGTCACTGCTTAGGGCTACATCAAGAGGAAACAAAACCTAGAGATAGAACTTGAAACTACATTATCGTGTCAAGTTTCAAGAAGCTAGCACAAACCGTGTTTGATTTAGAGTTCCACATACATCTATCAATATAGGAGAAAACAGAGTGAAACGCCAAAATTCAAACTGTTATTGGAAACGAACGGTTCAACATAGAAGAACGAAATTTGGGGAACCAAGTGGGCTTAGTGTACTGATCATTACCTGAAAGTATCATCCAGTTTGGGTGAAAAAATAGTTGCTGAGATTTCTGGAGATTCGTAATTTTGGGTAGCTTGGCAACCCCTTTCAAGGACAGTGTATCTCGCCAGTCACTGCTTAGGGCTACATCAAGAGGAAACAAAACCTAGAGACAGAACTTGAAACTACATTATCGTGTCAAGTTTCAAGAAGCTAGCACAAACCGTGTTTGATTTAGAGTTCCACATACATCTATCAATATAGGAGAAAACAGAGTGAAACGCCAACATTCAAACTGTTACTGGAAACGAACGCTTCAACATAGAAGAACGAAATTTGGGGAACCAAGTGGGCTTAGTGTACTGATCATTACCTGAAAGTATCATCCAGTTTGGGTGAAAAAATAGTTTCTGAGATTTCTGGAGATTCGTAATTTTGGGAAGCTTGGCAACCCCTTTCAAGGACAGTGTATCTCGCCAGTCACTGCTTAGGGCTACATCAAGAGGAAACAAAACCGAGAGATAGAACTTGAAACTACATTATCGTGTCAAGTTTCAAGAAGCTAGCACAAACCGTGTTTGATTTAGAGTTCCACATACATCTATCAATATAGGAGAAAACAGAGTGAAACGCCAACATTCAAACTGTTACTGGAAACGAACGGTTCAACATAGAAGAACGAAATTTGGGGAACCAAGTGGGCTTAGTGTACTGATCATTACCTGAAAGTATCATCCAGTTTGGGTGAAAAAATAGTTGCTGAGATTTCTGGAGATTCGTAATTTTGGGTAGCTTGGCAACCCCTTTCAAGGTCAGTGTATCTCGCCAGTCACTGCTTAGGGCTACATCAAGAGGAAACAAAACCTAGAGACAGAACTTGAAACTACATTATCGTGTCAAGTTTCAAAAAGCTAGCACAAACCGTGTTTGATTTAGAGTTCCACATACATCTCTCAATATAGGAGAAAACAGAGTGAAACGCCAAAATTCAAACTGTTACTGGAAACGAACGGTTCAACATAGAAGAACGAAATTTGGGGAACCAAGTGGGCTTAGTGTACTGATCATTACCTGAAAGTATCATCCAGTTTGGGTGAAAAAATAGTTTCTGAGATTTCTGGAGATTCGTAATTTTGGGAAGCTTGGCAACCCCTTTCAAGGACAGTGTATCTCGCCAGTCACTGCTTAGGGCTACATCAAGAGGAAACAAAACCGAGAGATAGAACTTGAAACTACATTATCGTGTCAAGTTTCAAAAAGCTAGCAAAAACCGTGTTTGATTTAGAGTTCCACATACATCTATCAATATAGGAGAAAACAGAGTGAAACGCCAACATTCAAACTGTTACTGGAAACGAACGGTTCAACATAGAAGAACGAAATTTGGGGAACCAAGTGGGCTTAGTGTACTGATCATTACCTGAAAGTATCATCCAGTTTGGGTGAAAAAATAGTTGCTGAGATTTCTGGAGATTCGTAATTTTGGGTAGCTTGGCAACCCCTTTCAAGGACAGTGTATCTCGCCAGTCACTGCTTAGGGCTACATCAAGAGGAAACAAAACCGAGAGATAGAACTTGAAACTACATTATCGTGTCAAGTTTCAAGAAGCTAGCACAAACCGTGTTTGATTTAGAGTTCCACATACGTCTATCAATATAGGAGAAAGCAGAGTGAAACGCCAACATTCAAACTGTTACTGGAAACGAACGCTTCAACATAGAAGAACGAAATTTGGGGAACCAAGTGGGCTTAGTGTACTGATCATTACCTGAAAGTATCATCCAGTTTGGGTGAAAAAATAGTTTCTGAGATTTCTGGAGATTCGTAATTTTGGGAAGCTTGGCAACCCCTTTCAAGGACAGTGTATCTCGCCAGTCACTGCTTAGGGCTACATCAAGAGGAAACAAACCTAGAGACAGAACTTGAAACTACATTATCGTGTCAAGTTTCAAGAAGCTAGCACAAACCGTGTTTGACATAGAGTTCCACATACATCTATCAATATAGGAGAAAACAGAGTGAAACGCCAACATTCAAACTGTTACTGGAAACGAACGCTTCAACATAGAAGAACGAAATTTGGGGAACCAAGTGGGCTTAGTGTACTGATCATTACCTGAAAGTATCATCCAGTTTGGGTGAAAAAATAGTTTCTGAGATTTCTGGAGATTCGTAATTTTGGGAAGCTTGGCAACCCCTTTCAAGGACAGTGTATCTCGCCAGTCACTGCTTAGGGCTACATCAAGAGGAAACAAAACCTAGAGACAGAACTTGAAACTACATTATCGTGTCAAGTTTCAAGAAGCTAGCACAAACCGTGTTTGATTTAGAGTTCCACATACGTCTATCAATATAGGAGAAAACAGAGTGAAACGCCAACATTCAAACTGTTACTGGAAACGAACGCTTCAACATAGAAGAACGAAATTTGGGGAACCAAGTGGGCTTAGTGTACTGATCATTACCTGAAAGTATCATCCAGTTTGGGTGAAAAAATAGTTTCTGAGATTTCTGGAGATTCGTAATTTTGGGAAGCTTGGCAACCCCTTTCAAGGACAGTGTATCTCGCCAGTCACTGCTTAGGGCTACATCAAGAGGAAACAAAACCGAGAGATAGAACTTGAAACTACATTATCGTGTCAAGTTTCAAAAAGCTAGCACAAACCGTGTTTGATTTAGAGTTCCACATACATCTATCAATATAGGAGAAAACAGAGTGAAACGCCAACATTCAAACTGTTACTGGAAACGAACGGTTCAACATAGAAGAACGAAATTTGGGGAACCAAGTGGGCTTAGTGTACTGATCATTACCTGAAAGTATCATCCAGTTTGGGTGAAAAAATAGTTGCTGAGATTTCTGGAGATTCGTAATTTTGGGTAGCTTGGCAACCCCTTTCAAGGACAGTGTATCTCGCCAGTCACTGCTTAGGGCTACATCAAGAGGAAACAAAACCTAGAGACAGAACTTGAAACTACATTATCGTGTCAAGTTTCAAGAAGCTAGCACAAACCGTGTTTGACATAGAGTTCCACATACATCTATCAATATAGGAGAAAACAGAGTGAAACGCCAACATTCAAACTGTTACTGGAAACGAACGCTTCAACATAGAAGAACGAAATTTGGGGAACCAAGTGGGCTTAGTGTACTGATCATTACCTGAAAGTATCATCCAGTTTGGGTGAAAAAATAGTTTCTGAGATTTCTGGAGATTCGTAATTTTGGGAAGCTTGGCAACCCCTTTCAAGGACAGTGTATCTCGCCAGTCACTGCTTAGGGCAACATCAAGAGGAAACAAAACCTAGAGACAGAACTTGAAACTACATTATCGTGTCAAGTTTCAAGAAGCTAGCACAAACCGTGTTTGATTTAGAGTTCCACATACGTCTATCAATATAGGAGAAAACAGAGTGAAACGCCAACATTCAAACTGTTACTGGAAACGAACGCTTCAACATAGAAGAACGAAATTTGGGGAACCAAGTGGGCTTAGTGTACTGATCATTACCTGAAAGTATCATCCAGTTTGGGTGAAAAAATAGTTTCTGAGATTTCTGGAGATTCGTAATTTTGGGAAGCTTGGCAACCCCTTTCAAGGACAGTGTATCTCGCCAGTCACTGCTTAGGGCTACATCAAGAGGAAACAAAACCGAGAGATAGAACTTGAAACTACATTATCGTGTCAAGTTTCAAAAAGCTAGCACAAACCGTGTTTGATTTAGAGTTCCACATACATCTATCAATATAGGAGAAAACAGAGTGAAACGCCAACATTCAAACTGTTACTGGAAACGAACGGTTCAACATAGAAGAACGAAATTTGGGGAACCAAGTGGGCTTAGTGTACTGATCATTACCTGAAAGTATCATCCAGTTTGGGTGAAAAAATAGTTGCTGAGATTTCTGGAGATTCGTAATTTTGGGTAGCTTGGCAACCCCTTTCAAGGACAGTGTATCTCGCCAGTCACTGCTTAGGGCTACATCAAGAGGAAACAAAACCTAGAGACAGAACTTGAAACTACATTATCGTGTCAAGTTTCAAGAAGCTAGCACAAACCGTGTTTGATTTAGAGTTCCACATACATCTCTCAATATAGGAGAAAACAGAGTGAAACGCCAACATTCAAACTGTTACTGGAAACGAACGCTTCAACATAGAAGAACGAAATTTGGGGAACCAACTGGGCTTAGTGTACTGATCATTACCTGAAAGTATCATCCAGTTTGGGTGAAAAAATAGTTTCTGAGATTTCTGGAGATTCGTAATTTTGGGAAGCTTGGCAACCCCTTTCAAGGACAGTGTATCTCGCCAGTCACTGCTTAGGGCTACATCAAGAGGAAACAAAACCGAGAGATAGAACTTGAAACTACATTATCGTGTCAAGTTTCAAAAAGCTAGCACAAACCGTGTTTGATTTAGAGTTCCACATACATCTATCAATATAGGAGAAAACAGAGTGAAACGCCAACATTCAAACTGTTACTGGAAACGAACGGTTCAACATAGAAGAACGAAATTTGGGGAACCAAGTGGGCTTAGTGTACTGATCATTACCTGAAAGTATCATCCAGTTTGGGTGAAAAAATAGTTGCTGAGATTTCTGGAGATTCGTAATTTTGGGTAGCTTGGCAACCCCTTTCAAGGACAGTGTATCTCGCCAGTCACTGCTTAGGGCTACATCAAGAGGAAACAAAACCTAGAGACAGAACTTGAAACTACATTATCGTGTCAAGTTTCAAAAAGCTAGCACAAACCGTGTTTGATTTAGAGTTCCACATACATCTCTCAATATAGGAGAAAACAGAGTGAAACGCCAAAATTCAAACTGTTACTGGAAACGAACGGTTCAACATAGAAGAACGAAATTTGGGGAACCAAGTGGGCTTAGTGTACTGATCATTACCTGAAAGTATCATCCAGTTTGGGTGAAAAAATAGTTTCTGAGATTTCTGGAGATTCGTAATTTTGGGAAGCTTGGCAACCCCTTTCAAGGACAGTGTATCTCGCCAGTCACTGCTTAGGGCTACATCAAGAGGAAACAAAACCTAGAGATAGAACTTGAAACTACATTATCGTGTCAAGTTTCAAGAAGCTAGCACAAACCGTGTTTGATTTAGAGTTCCACATACATCTATCAATATAGGAGAAAACAGAGTGAAACGCCAAAATTCAAACTGTTACTGGAAACGAACGCTTCAACATAGAAGAACGAAATTTGGGGAACCAACTGGGCTTAGTGTACTGATCATTACCTGAAAGTATCATCCAGTTTGGGTGAAAAAATAGTTGCTGAGATTTCTGGAGATTCGTAATTTTGGGTAGCTTGGCAACCCCTTTCAAGGACAGTGTATCTCGCCAGTCACTGCTTAGGGCTACATCAAGAGGAAACAAAACCTAGAGACAGAACTTGAAACTACATTATCGTGTCAAGTTTCAAGAAGCTAGCACAAACCGTGTTTGATTTAGAGTTCCACATACGTCTATCAATATAGGAGAAAACAGAGTGAAACGCCAACATTCAAACTGTTACTGGAAACGAACGCTTCCACATAGAAGAACGAAATTTGGGGAACCAAGTGGGCTTAGTGTACTGATCATTACCTGAAAGTATCATCCAGTTTGGGTGAAAAAATAGTTTCTGAGATTTCTGGAGATTCGTAATTTTGGGAAGCTTGGCAACCCCTTTCAAGGACAGTGTATCTCGCCAGTCACTGCTTAGGGCTACATCAAGAGAAACAAAACCGAGAGATAGAACTTGAAACTACATTATCGTGTCAAGTTTCAAAAAGCTAGCACAAACCGTGTTTGATTTAGAGTTCCACATACATCTATCAATATAGGAGAAAACAGAGTGAAACGCCAACATTCAAACTGTTACTGGAAACGAACGGTTCAACATAGAAGAACGAAATTTGGGGAACCAAGTGGGCTTAGTGTACTGATCATTACCTGAAAGTATCATCCAGTTTGGGTGAAAAAATAGTTGCTGAGATTTCTGGAGATTCGTAATTTTGGGTAGCTTGGCAACCCCTTTCAAGGACAGTGTATCTCGCCAGTCACTGCTTAGGGCTACATCAAGAGGAAACAAAACCTAGAGACAGAACTTGAAACTACATTATCGTGTCAAGTTTCAAGAAGCTAGCACAAACCGTGTTTGATTTAGAGTTCCACATACATCTCTCAATATAGGAGAAAACAGAGTGAAACGCCAACATTCAAACTGTTACTGGAAACGAACGCTTCAACATAGAAGAACGAAATTTGGGGAACCAACTGGGCTTAGTGTACTGATCATTACCTGAAAGTATCATCCAGTTTGGGTGAAAAAATAGTTTCTGAGATTTCTGGAGATTCGTAATTTTGGGAAGCTTGGCAACCCCTTTCAAGGACAGTGTATCTCGCCAGTCACTGCTTAGGGCTACATCTAGAGGAAACAAAACCGAGAGATAGAACTTGAAACTACATTATCGTGTCAAGTTTCAAAAAGCTAGCACAAACCGTGTTTGATTTAGAGTTCCACATACATCTATCAATATAGGAGAAAACAGAGTGAAACGCCAACATTCAAACTGTTACTGGAAACGAACGGTTCAACATAGAAGAACGAAATTTGGGGAACCAAGTGGGCTTAGTGTACTGATCATTACCTGAAAGTATCATCCAGTTTGGGTGAAAAAATAGTTGCTGAGATTTCTGGAGATTCGTAATTTTGGGTAGCTTGGCAACCCCTTTCAAGGACAGTGTATCTCGCCAGTCACTGCTTAGGGCTACATCAAGAGGAAACAAAACCTAGAGACAGAACTTGAAACTACATTATCGTGTCAAGTTTCAAAAAGCTAGCACAAACCGTGTTTGATTTAGAGTTCCACATACATCTCTCAATATAGGAGAAAACAGAGTGAAACGCCAAAATTCAAACTGTTACTGGAAACGAACGCTTCAACATAGAAGAACGAAATTTGGGGAACCAACTGGGCTTAGTGTACTGATCATTACCTGAAAGTATCATCCAGTTTGGGTGAAAAAATAGTTTCTGAGATTTCTGGAGATTCGTAATTTTGGGAAGCTTGGCAACCCCTTTCAAGGACAGTGTATCTCGCCAGTCACTGCTTAGGGCTACATCAAGAGGAAACAAAACCTAGAGATAGAACTTGAAACTACATTATCGTGTCAAGTTTCAAGAAGCTAGCACAAACCGTGTTTGATTTAGAGTTCCACATACATCTATCAATATAGGAGAAAACAGAGTGAAACGCCAAAATTCAAACTGTTACTGGAAACGAACGCTTCAACATAGAAGAACGAAATTTGGGGAACCAACTGGGCTTAGTGTACTGATCATTACCTGAAAGTATCATCCAGTTTGGGTGAAAAAATAGTTGCTGAGATTTCTGGAGATTCGTAATTTTGGGTAGCTTGGCAACCCCTTTCAAGGACAGTGTATCTCGCCAGTCACTGCTTAGGGCTACATCAAGAGGAAACAAAACCTAGAGACAGAACTTGAAACTACATTATCGTGTCAAGTTTCAAGAAGCTAGCACAAACCGTGTTTGATTTAGAGTTCCACATACGTCTATCAATATAGGAGAAAACAGAGTGAAACGCCAACATTCAAACTGTTACTGGAAACGAACGCTTCCACATAGAAGAACGAAATTTGGGGAACCAAGTGGGCTTAGTGTACTGATCATTACCTGAAAGTATCATCCAGTTTGGGTGAAAAAATAGTTTCTGAGATTTCTGGAGATTCGTAATTTTGGGAAGCTTGGCAACCCCTTTCAAGGACAGTGTATCTCGCCAGTCACTGCTTAGGGCTACATCAAGAGGAAACAAAACCGAGAGATAGAACTTGAAACTACATTATCGTGTCAAGTTTCAAGAAGCTAGCACAAACCGTGTTTGATTTAGAGTTCCACATACATCTATCAATATAGGAGAAAACAGAGTGAAACGCCAACATTCAAACTGTTACTGGAAACGAACGGTTCAACATAGAAGAACGAAATTTGGGGAACCAAGTGGGCTTAGTGTACTGATCATTACCTGAAAGTATCATCCAGTTTGGGTGAAAAAATAGTTGCTGAGATTTCTGGAGATTCGCAATTTTGGGTAGCTTGGCAACCCCTTTCAAGGACAGTGTAACTCGCCAGTCACTGCTTAGGGCTACATCAAGAGGAAACAAAACCTAGAGACAGAACTTGAAACTACATTATCGTGTCAAGTTTCAAAAAGCTAGCACAAACCGTGTTTGATTTAGAGTTCCACATACATCTCTCAATATAGGAGAAAACAGAGTGAAACGCCAACATTCAAACTGTTACTGGAAACGAACGCTTCAACATAGAAGAACGAAATTTGGGGAACCAAGTGGGCTTAGTGTACTGATCATTACCTGAAAGTATCATCCAGTTTGGGTGAAAAAATAGTTTCTGAGATTTCTGGAGATTCGTAATTTTGGGAAGCTTGGCAACCCCTTTCAAGGACAGTGTATCTCGCCAGTCACTGCTTAGGGCAACATCAAGAGGAAACAAAACCTAGAGACAGAACTTGAAACTACATTATCGTGTCAAGTTTCAAGAAGCTAGCACAAACCGTGTTTGATTTAGAGTTCCACATACGTCTATCAATATAGGAGAAAACAGAGTGAAACGCCAACATTCAAACTGTTACTGGAAACGAACGCTTCAACATAGAAGAACGAAATTTGGGGAACCAAGTGGGCTTAGTGTACTGATCATTACCTGAAAGTATCATCCAGTTTGGGTGAAAAAATAGTTTCTGAGATTTCTGGAGATTCGTAATTTTGGGAAGCTTGGCAACCCCTTTCAAGGACAGTGTATCTCGCCAGTCACTGCTTAGGGCTACATCAAGAGGAAACAAAACCGAGAGATAGAACTTGAAACTACATTATCGTGTCAAGTTTCAAAAAGCTAGCACAAACCGTGTTTGATTTAGAGTTCCACATACATCTATCAATATAGGAGAAAACAGAGTGAAACGCCAACATTCAAACTGTTACTGGAAACGAACGGTTCAACATAGAAGAACGAAATTTGGGGAACCAAGTGGGCTTAGTGTACTGATCATTACCTGAAAGTATCATCCAGTTTGGGTGAAAAAATAGTTGCTGAGATTTCTGGAGATTCGTAATTTTGGGAAGCACGGCAACCCCTTTCAAGGACAGTGTATCTCGCCAGTCACTGCTTAGGGCTACATCAAGAGGAAACAAAACCTAGAGACAGAACTTGAAACTACATTATCGTGTCAAGTTTCAAAAAGCTAGCACAAACCGTGTTTGATTTAGAGTTCCACATACATCTCTCAATATAGGAGAAAACAGAGTGAAACGCCAACATTCAAACTGTTACTGGAAATGAACGGTTCAACATAGAAGAACGAAATTTGGGGAACCAAGTGGGCTTAGTGTACTGATCATTACCTGAAAGTATCATCCAGTTTGGGTGAAAAAATAGTTTCTGAGATTTCTGGAGATTCGTAATTTTGGGAAGCTTGGCAACCCCTTTCAAGGACAGTGTATCTCGCCAGTCACTGCTTAGGGCTACATCAAGAGGAAACAAAACCTAGAGATAGAACTTGAAACTACATTATCGTGTCAAGTTTCAAGAAGCTAGCACAAACCGTGTTTGATTTAGAGTTCCACATACATCTATCAATATAGGAGAAAACAGAGTGAAACGCCAAAATTCAAACTGTTACTGGAAACGAACGCTTCAACATAGAAGAACGAAATTTGGGGAACCAACTGGGCTTAGTGTACTGATCATTACCTGAAAGTATCATCCAGTTTGGGTGAAAAAATAGTTGCTGAGATTTCTGGAGATTCGTAATTTTGGGTAGCTTGGCAACCCCTTTCAAGGACAGTGTATCTCGCCAGTCACTGCTTAGGGCTACATCAAGAGGAAAGAAAACCTAGAGACAGAACTTGAAACTACATTATCGTGTCAAGTTTCAAGATGCTAGCACAAACCGTGTTTGATTTAGAGTTCCACATACGTCTATCAATATAGGAGAAAACAGAGTGAAACGCCAACATTCAAACTGTTACTGGAAACGAACGCTTCAACATAGAAGAACGAAATTTGGGGAACCAAGTGGGCTTAGTGTACTGATCATTACCTGAAAGTATCATCCAGTTTGGGTGAAAAAATAGTTTCTGAGATTTCTGGAGATTCGTAATTTTGGGAAGCTTGGCAACCCCTTTCAAGGACAGTGTATCTCGCCAGTCACTGCTTAGGGCTACATCAAGAGGAAACAAAACCTAGAGATAGAACTTGAAACTACATTATCGTGTCAAGTTTCAAGAAGCTAGCACAAACCGTGTTTGATTTAGAGTTCCACATACATCTATCAATATAGGAGAAAACAGAGTGAAACGCCAACATTCAAACTGTTACTGGAAACGAACGGTTCAACATAGAAGAACGAAATTTGGGGAACCAAGTGGGCTTAGTGTACTGATCATTACCTGAAAGTATCATCCAGTTTGGGTGAAAAAATAGTTGCTGAGATTTCTGGAGATTCGTAATTTTGGGTAGCTTGGCAACCCCTTTCAAGGACAGTGTATCTCGCCAGTCACTGCTTAGGGCTACATCAAGAGGAAAGAAAACCTAGAGACAGAACTTGAAACTACATTATCGTGTCAAGTTTCAAGAAGCTAGCACAAACCGTGTTTGATTTAGAGTTCCACATACGTCTATCAATATAGGAGAAAACAGAGTGAAACGCCAACATTCAAACTGTTACTGGAAACGAACGCTTCAACATAGAAGAACGAAATTTGGGGAACCAAGTGGGCTTAGTGTACTGATCATTACCTGAAAGTATCATCCAGTTTGGGTGAAAAAATAGTTGCTGAGATTTCTGGAGATTCGCAATTTTGGGTAGCTTGGCAACTCCTTTCAAGGACAGTGTATCTCGCCAGTCACTGCTTAGGGCTACATCAAGAGGAAACAAAACCTAGAGACAGAACTTGAAACTACATTATCGTGTCAAGTTTCAAAAAGCTAGCACAAACCGTGTTTGATTTAGAGTTCCACATACATCTATCAATATAGGAGAAAACAGAGTGAAACGCCAACATTCAAACTGTTACTGGAAACGAACGGTTCAACATAGAAGAACGAAATTTCGGGAACCAAGTGGGCTTAGTGTACTGATCATTACCTGAAAGTATCATCCAGTTTGGGTGAAAAAATAGTTGCTGAGATTTCTGGAGATTCGTAATTTTGGGTAGCTTGGCAACCCCTTTCAAGGACAGTGTATCTCGCCAGTCACTGCTTAGGGCTACATCAAGAGGAAACAAAACCTAGAGACAGAACTTGAAACTACATTATCTTGTCAAGTTTCAAAAAGCTAGCACAAACCGTGTTTGATTTAGAGTTCCACATACATCTCTCAATATAGGAGAAAACAGAGTGAAACGCCAACATTCAAACTGTTACTGGAAATGAACGGTTCAACATAGAAGAACGAAATTTGGGGAACCAAGTGGGCTTAGTGTACTGATCATTACCTGAAAGTATCATCCAGTTTGGGTGAAAAAATAGTTTCTGAGATTTCTGGAGATTCGTAATTTTGGGAAGCTTGGCAACCCCTTTCAAGGACAGTGTATCTCGCCAGTCACTGCTTAGGGCTACATCAAGAGGAAACAAAACCTAGAGATAGAACTTGAAACTACATTATCGTGTCAAGTTTCAAGAAGCTAGCACAAACCGTGTTTGATTTAGAGTTCCACATACATCTATCAATATAGGAGAAAACAGAGTGAAACGCCAAAATTCAAACTGTTACTGGAAACGAACGCTTCAACATAGAAGAACGAAATTTGGGGAACCAAGTGGGCTTAGTGTACTGATCATTACCTGAAAGTATCATCCAGTTTGGGTGAAAAAATAGTTGCTGAGATTTCTCGAGATTCGTAATTTTGGGAAGCTTGGCAACCCCTTTCAAGGACAGTGTATCTCGCCAGTCACTGCTTAGGGCTACATCAAGAGGAAACAAAACCTAGAGACAGAACTTGAAACTACATTATCGTGTCAAGTTTCAAGAAGCTAGCACAAACCGTGTTTGATTTAGAGTTCCACATACGTCTATCAATATAGGAGAAAACAGAGTGAAACGCCAACATTCAAACTGTTACTGGAAACGAACGCTTCCACATAGAAGAACGAAATTTGGCGAACCAAGTGGGCTTAGTGTACTGATCATTACCTGAAAGTATCATCCAGTTTGGGTGAAAAAATAGTTTCTGAGATTTCTGGAGATTCGTAATTTTGGGAAGCTTGGCAACCCCTTTCAAGGACAGTGTATCTCGCCAGTCACTGCTTAGGGCTACATCAAGAGGAAACAAAACCGAGAGATAGAACTTGAAACTACATTATCGTGTCAAGTTTCAAGAAGCTAGCACAAACCGTGTTTGATTTAGAGTTCCACATACATCTATCAATATAGGAGAAAACAGAGTGAAACGCCAACATTCAAACTGTTACTGGAAACGAACGGTTCAACATAGAAGAACGAAATTTGGGGAACCAAGTGGGCTTAGTGTACTGATCATTACCTGAAAGTATCATCCAGTTTGGGTGAAAAAATAGTTGCTGAGATTTCTGGAGATTCGCAATTTTGGGTAGCTTGGCAACCCCTTTCAAGGACAGTGTATCTCGCCAGTCACTGCTTAGGGCTACATCAAGAGGAAACAAAACCTAGAGACAGAACTTGAAACTACATTATCGTGTCAAGTTTCAAAAAGCTAGCACAAACCGTGTTTGATTTAGAGTTCCACATACATCTCTCAATATAGGAGAAAACAGAGTGAAACGCCAAAATTCAAACTGTTACTGGAAACGAACGGTTCAACATAGAAGAACGAAATTTGGGGAACCAAGTGGGCTTAGTGTACTGATCATTACCTGAAAGTATCATCCAGTTTGGGTGAAAAAATAGTTGCTGAGATTTCTGGAGATTCGTAATTTTGGGAAGCTTGGCAACCCCTTTCAAGGACAGTGTATCTCGCCAGTCACTGCTTAGGGCTACATCAAGAGGAAACAAAACCTAGAGATAGAACTTGAAACTACATTATCGTGTCAAGTTTCAAGAAGCTAGCACAAACCGTGTTTGATTTAGAGTTCCACATACATCTATCAATATAGGAGAAAACAGAGTGAAACGCCAAAATTCAAACTGTTACTGGAAACGAACGCTTCAACATAGAAGAACGAAATTTGGGGAACCAAGTGGGCTTAGTGTACTGATCATTACCTGAAAGTATCATCCAGTTTGGGTGAAAAAATAGTTGCTGAGATTTCTGGAGATTCGTAATTTTGGGTAGCTTGGCAACCCCTTTCAAGGACAGTGTATCTCGCCAGTCACTGCTTAGGGCTACATCAAGAGGAAACAAAACCTAGAGACAGAACTTGAAACTACATTATCGTGTCAAGTTTCAAGAAGCTAGCACAAACCGTGTTTGATTTAGAGTTCCACATACGTCTATCAATATAGGAGAAAACAGAGTGAAACGCCAACATTCAAACTGTTACTGGAAACGAACGCTTCCACATAGAAGAACGAAATTTGGGGAACCAAGTGGGCTTAGTGTACTGATCATTACCTGAAAGTATCATCCAGTTTGGGTGAAAAAATAGTTTCTGAGATTTCTGGAGATTCGTAATTTTGGGAAGCTTGGCAACCCCTTTCAAGGACAGTGTATCTCGCCAGTCACTGCTTAGGGCTACATCAAGAGGAAACAAAACCGAGAGATAGAACTTGAAACTACATTATCGTGTCAAGTTTCAAGAAGCTAGCACAAACCGTGTTTGATTTAGAGTTCCACATACATCTATCAATATAGGAGAAAACAGAGTGAAACGCCAACATTCAAACTGTTACTGGAAACGAACGGTTCAACATAGAAGAACGAAATTTGGGGAACCAAGTGGGCTTAGTGTACTGATCATTACCTGTAAGTATCATCCAGTTTGGGTGAAAAAATAGTTGCTGAGATTTCTGGAGATTCGCAATTTGGGGTAGCTTGGCAACCCCTTTCAAGGACAGTGTATCTCGCCAGTCACTGCTTAGGGCTACATCAAGAGGAAACAAAACCTAGAGACAGAACTTGAAACTACATTATCGTGTCAAGTTTCAAAAAGCTAGCACAAACCGTGTTTGATTTAGAGTTCCACATACATCTCTCAATATAGGAGAAAACAGAGTGAAACGCCAAAATTCAAACTGTTACTGGAAACGAACGGTTCAACATAGAAGAACGAAATTTGGGGAACCAAGTGGGCTTAGTGTACTGATCATTACCTGAAAGTATCATCCAGTTTGGGTGAAAAAATAGTTGCTGAGATTTCTGGAGATTCGTAATTTTGGGAAGCTTGGCAACCCCTTTCAAGGACAGTGTATCTCGCCAGTCACTGCTTAGGGCTACATCAAGAGGAAACAAAACCTAGAGATAGAACTTGAAACTACATTATCGTGTCAAGTTTCAAGAAGCTAGCACAAACCGTGTTTGATTTAGAGTTCCACATACATCTATCAATATAGTAGAAAACAGAGTGAAACGCCAAAATTCAAACTGTTACTGGAAACGAACGCTTCAACATAGAAGAACGAAATTTGGGGAACCAAGTGGGCTTAGTGTACTGATCATTACCTGAAAGTATCATCCAGTTTGGGTGAAAAATTATTTGCTGAGATTTCAGGAGATTCGTAATTTTGGGAAGCTTGGCAACCCGTTTCAACGACAGTGTGATCTCGCCAGTCACTGCTTAGGGCTACATCAAGAGGAAACAAAACATCGAGATAGAACTTGAATGTACATTATCGTGTCAAGTTTCAAAAAGCTAGCACAAACCGTGTTTGATTTAGAGTTCCACGTACACCTATCAATATTGGAGGAAACAGAGTGAAACGCCAAAATTCAAACTGTTACTGGAAACGAACGCTTCAACATAGAAGAACGAAATTTGGGGAACCAAGTGGGCTTAGTGTACTGATCATTACCTGAAAGTATCATCCAGTTTGGGTGAAAAAATAGTTTCTGAGATTTCTGGAGATTCGTAATTTTGGGAAGCTTGGCAACCCCTTTCAAGGACAGTGTATCTCGCCATTCACTGCTTAGGGCTACATCAAGAGGAAACAAAACCGAGAGATAGAACTTGAAACTACATTATCGTGTCAAGTTTCAAAAAGCTAGCACAAACCGTGTTTGATTTAGAGTTCCACATACATCTATCAATATAGGAGAAAACAGAGTGAAACGCCAACATTCAAACTGTTACTGGAAACGAACGGTTCAACATAGAAGAACGAAATTTGGGGAACCAAGTGGGCTTAGTGTACTGATCATTACCTGAAAGTATCATCCAGTTTGGGTGAAAAAATAGTTGCTGAGATTTCTGGAGATTCGTAATTTTGGGTAGCTTGGCAACCCCTTTCAAGGACAGTGTATCTCGCCAGTCACTGCTTAGGGCTACATCAAGAGGAAACAAAACCTAGAGACAGAACTTGAAACTACATTATCGTGTCAAGTTTCAAAAAGCTAGCACAAACCGTGTTTGATTTAGAGTTCCACATACATCTCTCAATATAGGAGAAAACAGAGTGAAACGCCAACATTCAAACTGTTACTGGAAACGAACGGTTCAACATAGAAGAACGAAATTTGGGGAACCAAGTGGGCTTAGTGTACTGATCATTACCTGAAAGTATCATCCAGTTTGGGTGAAAAAATAGTTTCTGAGATTTCTGGAGATTCTTAAATTTCGAAGCTTGGCAACCCATTTCAAGGACAGTGTATCTCGCCAGTCACTGCTTAGGGCTACATCAAGAGGAAACAAAACCTAGAGATAGAACTTGAAACTACATTATCGTGTCAAGTTTCAAGAAACTAGCACAAACCGTGTTTGATTTAGAGTTCCACATACATCTATCAATATAGGAGAAAACAGAGTGAAACGCCAAAATTCAAACTGTTACTGAAAACGAACGCTTCAACATAGAAGAACGAAATTTGGGGAACCAACTGGGCTTAGTGTGCTGATCATTACCTGAAAGTATCATCCAGTTTGGGTGAAAAAATAGTTGCTGAGATTTCTGGAGATTCGTAATTTTGGGTAGCTTGGCAACCCCTTTCAAGGACAGTGTATCTCGCCAGTCACTGCTTAGGGCTACATCAAGAGGAAACAAAACCTAGAGACAGAACTTGAAACTACATTATCGTGTCAAGTTTCAAGAAGCTAGCACAAACCGTGTTTGATTTAGAGTTCCACATACGTCTATCAATATAGGAGAAAACAGAGTGAAACGCCAACATTCAAACTGTTACTGGAAACGAACGCTTCAACATAGAAGAACGAAATTTGGGGAACCAAGTGGGCTTAGTGTACTGATCATTACCTGAAAGTATCATCCAGTTTGGGTGAAAAAATAGTTTCTGAGATTTCTGGAGATTCGTAATTTTGGGAAGCTTGGCAACCCCTTTCAAGGACAGTGTATCTCGCCAGTCACTGCTTAGGGCTACATCAAGAGGAAACAAAACCGAGAGATAGAACTTGAAACTACATTATCGTGTCAAGTTTCAAGAAGCTAGCACAAACCGTGTTTGATTTAGAGTTCCACATACATCTATCAATATAGGAGAAAACAGAGTGAAACGCCAACATTCAAACTGTTACTGGAAACGAACGGTTCAACATAGAAGAACGAAATTTGGGGAACCAAGTGGGCTTAGTGTACTGATCATTACCTGAAAGTATCATCCAGTTTGGGTGAAAAAATAGTTGCTGAGATTTCTGGAGATTCGCAATTTTGGGTAGCTTGGCAACCCCTTTCAAGGACAGTGTATCTCGCCAGTCACTGCTTAGGGCTACATCAAGAGGAAACAAAACCTAGAGACAGAACTTGAAACTACATTATCGTGTCAAGTTTCAAAAAGCTAGCACAAACCGTGTTTGATTTAGAGTTCCACATACATCTATCAATATAGGAGAAAACAGAGTGAAACGCCAACATTCAAACTGTTACTGGAAACGAACGGTTCAACATAGAAGAACGAAATTTGGGGAACCAAGTGGGCTTAGTGTACTGATCATTACCTGAAAGTATCATCCAGTTTGGGTGAAAAAATAGTTGCTGAGATTTCTGGAGATTCGTAATTTTGGGTAGCTTGGCAACCCCTTTCAAGGACAGTGTATCTCGCCAGTCACTGCTTAGGGCTACATCAAGAGGAAACAAAACCTAGAGACAGAACTTGAAACTACATTATCTTGTCAAGTTTCAAAAAGCTAGCACAAACCGTGTTTGATTTAGAGTTCCACATACATCTCTCAATATAGGAGAAAACAGAGTGAAACGCCAACATTCAAACTGTTACTGGAAATGAACGGTTCAACATAGAAGAACGAAATTTGGGGAACCAAGTGGGCTTAGTGTACTGATCATTACCTGAAAGTATCATCCAGTTTGGGTGAAAAAATAGTTTCTGAGATTTCTGGAGATTCGTAATTTTGGGAAGCTTGGCAACCCCTTTCAAGGACAGTGTATCTCGCCAGTCACTGCTTAGGGCTACATCAAGAGGAAACAAAACCTAGAGATAGAACTTGAAACTACATTATCGTGTCAAGTTTCAAGAAGCTAGCACAAACCGTGTTTGATTTAGAGTTCCACATACATCTCTCAATATAGGAGAAAACAGAGTGAAACGCCAAAATTCAAACTGTTATTGGAAACGAACGGTTCAACATAGAAGAACGAAATTTGGGGAACCAAGTGGGCTTAGTGTACTGATCATTACCTGAAAGTATCATCCAGTTTGGGTGAAAAAATAGTTGCTGAGATTTCTGGAGATTCGTAATTTTGGGTAGCTTGGCAACCCCTTTCAAGGACAGTGTATCTCGCCAGTCACTGCTTAGGGCTACATCAAGAGGAAACAAAACCTAGAGACAGAACTTGAAACTACATTATCGTGTCAAGTTTCAAGAAGCTAGCACAAACCGTGTTTGATTTAGAGTTCCACATACGTCTATCAATATAGGAGAAAACAGAGTGAAACGCCAACATTCAAACTGTTACTGGAAACGAACGCTTCAACATAGAAGAACGAAATTTGGGGAACCAAGTGGGCTTAGTGTACTGATCATTACCTGAAAGTATCATCCAGTTTGGGTGAAAAAATAGTTTCTGAGATTTCTGGAGATTCGTAATTTTGGGAAGCTTGGCAACCCCTTTCAAGGACAGTGTATCTCGCCAGTCACTGCTTAGGGCTACATCAAGAGGAAACAAAACCGAGAGATAGAACTTGAAACTACATTATCGTGTCAAGTTTCAAGAAGCTAGCACAAACCGTGTTTGATTTAGAGTTCCACATACATCTATCAATATAGGAGAAAACAGAGTGAAACGCCAACATTCAAACTGTTACTGGAAACGAACAGTTCAACATAGAAGAACGAAATTTGGGGAACCAAGTGGGCTTAGTGTACTGATCATTACCTGAAAGTATCATCCAGTTTGGGTGAAAAAATAGTTGCTGAGATTTCTGGAGATTCGTAATTTTGGGTAGCTTGGCAACCCCTTTCAAGGACAGTGTATCTCGCCAGTCACTGCTTAGGGCTACATCAAGAGGAAACAAAACCTAGAGACAGAACTTGAAACTACATTATCGTGTCAAGTTTCAAAAAGCTAGCACAAACCGTGTTTGATTTAGAGTTCCACATACATCTCTCAATATAGGAGAAAACAGAGTGAAACGCCAAAATTCAAACTGTTACTGGAAACGAACGGTTCAACATAGAAGAACGAAATTTGGGGAACCAAGTGGGCTTAGTGTACTGATCATTACCTGAAAGTATCATCCAGTTTGGGTGAAAAAATAGTTTCTGAGATTTCTGGAGATTCGTAATTTTGGGAAGCTTGGCAACCCCTTTCAAGGACAGTGTATCTCGCCAGTCACTGCTTAGGGCTACATCAAGAGGAAACAAAACCGAGAGATAGAACTTGAAACTACATTATCGTGTCAAGTTTCAAAAAGCTAGCAAAAACCGTGTTTGATTTAGAGTTCCACATACATCTATCAATATAGGAGAAAACAGCGTGAAACGCCAACATTCAAACTGTTACTGTAAACGAACGCTTCAACATAGAAGAACGAAATTTGGGGAACCAAGTGGGCTTAGTGTACTGATCATTACCTGAAAGTATCATCCAGTTTGGGTGAAAAAATAGTTGCTGAGATTTCTGGAGATTCGTAATTTTGGGTAGCTTGGCAACCCCTTTCAAGGACAGTGTATCTCGCCAGTCACTGCTTAGGGCTACATCAAGAGGAAACAAAACCGAGAGATAGAACTTGAAACTACATTATCGTGTCAAGTTTCAAGAAGCTAGCACAAACCGTGTTTGATTTAGAGTTCCACATACGTCTATCAATATAGGAGAAAGCAGAGTGAAACGCCAACATTCAAACTGTTACTGGAAACGAACGCTTCAACATAGAAGAACGAAATTTGGGGAACCAAGTGGGCTTAGTGTACTGATCATTACCTGAAAGTATCATCCAGTTTGGGTGAAAAAATAGTTTCTGAGATTTCTGGAGATTCGTAATTTTGGGAAGCTTGGCAACCCCTTTCAAGGACAGTGTATCTCGCCAGTCACTGCTTAGGGCTACATCAAGAGGAAACAAACCTAGAGACAGAACTTGAAACTACATTATCGTGTCAAGTTTCAAGAAGCTAGCACAAACCGTGTTTGACATAGAGTTCCACATACATCTATCAATATAGGAGAAAACAGAGTGAAACGCCAACATTCAAACTGTTACTGGAAACGAACGGTTCAACATAGAAGAACGAAATTTGGGGAACCAAGTGGGCTTAGTGTACTGATCATTACCTGAAAGTATCATCCAGTTTGGGTGAAAAAATAGTTGCTGAGATTTCTGGAGATTCGTAATTTTGGGTAGCTTGGCAACCCCTTTCAAGGACAGTGTATCTCGCCAGTCACTGCTTAGGGCTACATCAAGAGGAAACAAAACCTAGAGACAGAACTTGAAACTACATTATCTTGTCAAGTTTCAAAAAGCTAGCACAAACCGTGTTTGATTTAGAGTTCCACATACATCTCTCAATATAGGAGAAAACAGAGTGAAACGCCAACATTCAAACTGTTACTGGAAATGAACGGTTCAACATAGAAGAACGAAATTTGGGGAACCAAGTGGGCTTAGTGTACTGATCATTACCTGAAAGTATCATCCAGTTTGGGTGAAAAAATAGTTTCTGAGATTTCTGGAGATTCGTAATTTTGGGAAGCTTGGCAACCCCTTTCAAGGACAGTGTATCTCGCCAGTCACTGCTTAGGGCTACATCAAGAGGAAACAAAACCTAGAGATAGAACTTGAAACTACATTATCGTGTCAAGTTTCAAGAAGCTAGCACAAACCGTGTTTGATTTAGAGTTCCACATACATCTCTCAATATAGGAGAAAACAGAGTGAAACGCCAAAATTCAAACTGTTATTGGAAACGAACGGTTCAACATAGAAGAACGAAATTTGGGGAACCAAGTGGGCTTAGTGTACTGATCATTACCTGAAAGTATCATCCAGTTTGGGTGAAAAAATAGTTGCTGAGATTTCTGGAGATTCGTAATTTTGGGTAGCTTGGCAACCCCTTTCAAGGACAGTGTATCTCGCCAGTCACTGCTTAGGGCTACATCAAGAGGAAACAAAACCTAGAGACAGAACTTGAAACTACATTATCGTGTCAAGTTTCAAGAAGCTAGCACAAACCGTGTTTGATTTAGAGTTCCACATACGTCTATCAATATAGGAGAAAACAGAGTGAAACGCCAACATTCAAACTGTTACTGGAAACGAACGCTTCAACATAGAAGAACGAAATTTGGGGAACCAAGTGGGCTTAGTGTACTGATCATTACCTGAAAGTATCATCCAGTTTGGGTGAAAAAATAGTTTCTGAGATTTCTGGAGATTCGTAATTTTGGGAAGCTTGGCAACCCCTTTCAAGGACAGTGTATCTCGCCAGTCACTGCTTAGGGCTACATCAAGAGGAAACAAAACCGAGAGATAGAACTTGAAACTACATTATCGTGTCAAGTTTCAAGAAGCTAGCACAAACCGTGTTTGATTTAGAGTTCCACATACATCTATCAATATAGGAGAAAACAGAGTGAAACGCCAACATTCAAACTGTTACTGGAAACGAACAGTTCAACATAGAAGAACGAAATTTGGGGAACCAAGTGGGCTTAGTGTACTGATCATTACCTGAAAGTATCATCCAGTTTGGGTGAAAAAATAGTTGCTGAGATTTCTGGAGATTCGTAATTTTGGGTAGCTTGGCAACCCCTTTCAAGGACAGTGTATCTCGCCAGTCACTGCTTAGGGCTACATCAAGAGGAAACAAAACCTAGAGACAGAACTTGAAACTACATTATCGTGTCAAGTTTCAAAAAGCTAGCACAAACCGTGTTTGATTTAGAGTTCCACATACATCTCTCAATATAGGAGAAAACAGAGTGAAACGCCAAAATTCAAACTGTTACTGGAAACGAACGGTTCAACATAGAAGAACGAAATTTGGGGAACCAAGTGGGCTTAGTGTACTGATCATTACCTGAAAGTATCATCCAGTTTGGGTGAAAAAATAGTTTCTGAGATTTCTGGAGATTCGTAATTTTGGGAAGCTTGGCAACCCCTTTCAAGGACAGTGTATCTCGCCAGTCACTGCTTAGGGCTACATCAAGAGGAAACAAAACCGAGAGATAGAACTTGAAACTACATTATCGTGTCAAGTTTCAAAAAGCTAGCAAAAACCGTGTTTGATTTAGAGTTCCACATACATCTATCAATATAGGAGAAAACAGCGTGAAACGCCAACATTCAAACTGTTACTGTAAACGAACGCTTCAACATAGAAGAACGAAATTTGGGGAACCAAGTGGGCTTAGTGTACTGATCATTACCTGAAAGTATCATCCAGTTTGGGTGAAAAAATAGTTGCTGAGATTTCTGGAGATTCGTAATTTTGGGTAGCTTGGCAACCCCTTTCAAGGACAGTGTATCTCGCCAGTCACTGCTTAGGGCTACATCAAGAGGAAACAAAACCGAGAGATAGAACTTGAAACTACATTATCGTGTCAAGTTTCAAGAAGCTAGCACAAACCGTGTTTGATTTAGAGTTCCACATACGTCTATCAATATAGGAGAAAGCAGAGTGAAACGCCAACATTCAAACTGTTACTGGAAACGAACGCTTCAACATAGAAGAACGAAATTTGGGGAACCAAGTGGGCTTAGTGTACTGATCATTACCTGAAAGTATCATCCAGTTTGGGTGAAAAAATAGTTTCTGAGATTTCTGGAGATTCGTAATTTTGGGAAGCTTGGCAACCCCTTTCAAGGACAGTGTATCTCGCCAGTCACTGCTTAGGGCTACATCAAGAGGAAACAAACCTAGAGACAGAACTTGAAACTACATTATCGTGTCAAGTTTCAAGAAGCTAGCACAAACCGTGTTTGACATAGAGTTCCACATACATCTATCAATATAGGAGAAAACAGAGTGAAACGCCAACATTCAAACTGTTACTGGAAACGAACGCTTCAACATAGAAGAACGAAATTTGGGGAACCAAGTGGGCTTAGTGTACTGATCATTACCTGAAAGTATCATCCAGTTTGGGTGAAAAAATAGTTTCTGAGATTTCTGGAGATTCGTAATTTTGGGAAGCTTGGCAACCCCTTTCAAGGACAGTGTATCTCGCCAGTCACTGCTTAGGGCTACATCAAGAGGAAACAAAACCGAGAGATAGAACTTGAAACTACATTATCGTGTCAAGTTTCAAAAAGCTAGCACAAACTGTGTTTGATTTAGAGTTCCACATACATCTATCAATATAGGAGAAAACAGAGTGAAACGCCAACATTCAAACTGTTACTGGAAACGAACGGTTCAACATAGAAGAACGAAATTTGGGGAACCAAGTGGGCTTAGTGTACTGATCATTACCTGAAAGTATCATCCAGTTTGGGTGAAAAAATAGTTGCTGAGATTTCTGGAGATTCGTAATTTTGGGTAGCTTGGCAACCCCTTTCAAGGACAGTGTATCTCGCCAGTCACTGCTTAGGGCTACATCAAGAGGAAACAAAACCTAGAGACAGAACTTGAAACTACATTATCGTGTCAAGTTTCAAGAAGCTAGCACAAACCGTGTTTGATTTAGAGTTCCACATACGTCTATCAATATAGGAGAAAACAGAGTGAAACGCCAACATTCAAACTGTTACTGGAAACGAACGCTTCAACATAGAAGAACGAAATTTGGGGAACCAAGTGGGCTTAGTGTACTGATCATTACCTGAAAGTATCATCCAGTTTGGGTGAAAAAATAGTTGCTGAGATTTCTGGAGATTCGTAATTTTGGGAAGCTTGGCAACCCCTTTCAAGGACAGTGTATCTCGCCAGTCACTGCTTAGGGCTACATCAAGAGGAAACAAAACCGAGAGATAGAACTTGAAACTACATTATCGTGTCAAGTTTCAAGAAGCTAGCACAAACCGTGTTTGATTTAGAGTTCCACATACATCTATCAATATAGGAGAAAACAGAGTGAAACGCCAACATTCAAACTGTTACTGGAAACGAACAGTTCAACATAGAAGAACGAAATTTGGGGAACCAAGTGGGCTTAGTGTACTGATCATTACCTGAAAGTATCATCCAGTTTGGGTGAAAAAATAGTTGCTGAGATTTCTGGAGATTCGTAATTTTGGGTAGCTTGGCAACCCCTTTCAAGGACAGTGTATCTCGCCAGTCACTGCTTAGGGCTACATCAAGAGGAAACAAAACCTAGAGACAGAACTTGAAACTACATTATCGTGTCAAGTTTCAAAAAGCTAGCACAAACCGTGTTTGATTTAGAGTTCCACATACATCTCTCAATATAGGAGAAAACAGAGTGAAACGCCAAAATTCAAACTGTTACTGGAAACGAACGGTTCAACATAGAAGAACGAAATTTGGGGAACCAAGTGGGCTTAGTGTACTGATCATTACCTGAAAGTATCATCCAGTTTGGGTGAAAAAATAGTTTCTGAGATTTCTGGAGATTCGTAATTTTGGGAAGCTTGGCAACCCCTTTCAAGGACAGTGTATCTCGCCAGTCACTGCTTAGGGCTACATCAAGAGGAAACAAAACCGAGAGATAGAACTTGAAACTACATTATCGTGTCAAGTTTCAAAAAGCTAGCAAAAACCGTGTTTGATTTAGAGTTCCACATACATCTATCAATATAGGAGAAAACAGAGTGAAACGCCAACATTCAAACTGTTACTGTAAACGAACGCTTCAACATAGAAGAACGAAATTTGGGGAACCAAGTGGGCTTAGTGTACTGATCATTACCTGAAAGTATCATCCAGTTTGGGTGAAAAAATAGTTGCTGAGATTTCTGGAGATTCGTAATTTTGGGTAGCTTGGCAACCCCTTTCAAGGACAGTGTATCTCGCCAGTCACTGCTTAGGGCTACATCAAGAGGAAACAAAACCGAGAGATAGAACTTGAAACTACATTATCGTGTCAAGTTTCAAGAAGCTAGCACAAACCGTGTTTGATTTAGAGTTCCACATACGTCTATCAATATAGGAGAAAGCAGAGTGAAACGCCAACATTCAAACTGTTACTGGAAACGAACGCTTCAACATAGAAGAACGAAATTTGGGGAACCAAGTGGGCTTAGTGTACTGATCATTACCTGAAAGTATCATCCAGTTTGGGTGAAAAAATAGTTTCTGAGATTTCTGGAGATTCGTAATTTTGGGAAGCTTGGCAACCCCTTTCAAGGACAGTGTATCTCGCCAGTCACTGCTTAGGGCTACATCAAGAGGAAACAAACCTAGAGACAGAACTTGAAACTACATTATCGTGTCAAGTTTCAAGAAGCTAGCACAAACCGTGTTTGACATAGAGTTCCACATACATCTATCAATATAGGAGAAAACAGAGTGAAACGCCAACATTCAAACTGTTACTGGAAACGAACGCTTCAACATAGAAGAACGAAATTTGGGGAACCAAGTGGGCTTAGTGTACTGATCATTACCTGAAAGTATCATCCAGTTTGGGTGAAAAAATAGTTTCTGAGATTTCTGGAGATTCGTAATTTTGGGAAGCTTGGCAACCCCTTTCAAGGACAGTGTATCTCGCCAGTCACTGCTTAGGGCTACATCAAGAGGAAACAAAACCGAGAGATAGAACTTGAAACTACATTATCGTGTCAAGTTTCAAAAAGCTAGCACAAACTGTGTTTGATTTAGAGTTCCACATACATCTATCAATATAGGAGAAAACAGAGTGAAACGCCAACATTCAAACTGTTACTGGAAACGAACGGTTCAACATAGAAGAACGAAATTTGGGGAACCAAGTGGGCTTAGTGTACTGATCATTACCTGAAAGTATCATCCAGTTTGGGTGAAAAAATAGTTGCTGAGATTTCTGGAGATTCGTAATTTTGGGTAGCTTGGCAACCCCTTTCAAGGACAGTGTATCTCGCCAGTCACTGCTTAGGGCTACATCAAGAGGAAACAAAACCTAGAGACAGAACTTGAAACTACATTATCGTGTCAAGTTTCAAAAAGCTAGCACAAACCGTGTTTGATTTAGAGTTCCACATACATCTCTCAATATAGGAGAAAACAGAGTGAAACGCCAACATTCAAACTGTTACTGGAAACGAACGCTTCAACATAGAAGAACGAAATTTGGGGAACCAACTGGGCTTAGTGTACTGATCATTACCTGAAAGTATCATCCAGTTTGGGTGAAAAAATAGTTTCTGAGATTTCTGGAGATTCGTAATTTTGGGAAGCTTGGCAACCCCTTTCAAGGACAGTGTATATCGCCAGTCACTGCTTAGGGCTACATCAAGAGGAAACAAAACCGAGAGATAGAACTTGAAACTACATTATCGTGTCAAGTTTCAAAAAGCTAGCACAAACCGTGTTTGATTTAGAGTTCCACATACATCTATCAATATAGGAGAAAACAGAGTGAAACGCCAACATTCAAACTGTTACTGGAAACGAACGGTTCAACATAGAAGAACGAAATTTGGGGAACCAAGTGGGCTTAGTGTACTGATCATTACCTGAAAGTATCATCCAGTTTGGGTGAAAAAATAGTTGCTGAGATTTCTGGAGATTCGTAATTTTGGGTAGCTTGGCAACCCCTTTCAAGGACAGTGTATCTCGCCAGTCACTGCTTAGGGCTACATCAAGAGGAAACAAAACCTAGAGACAGAACTTGAAACTACATTATCGTGTCAAGTTTCAAAAAGCTAGCACAAACCGTGTTTGATTTAGAGTTCCACATACATCTCTCAATATAGGAGAAAACAGAGTGAAACGCCAAAATTCAAACTGTTACTGGAAACGAACGGTTCAACATAGAAGAACGAAATTTGGGGAACCAAGTGGGCTTAGTGTACTGATCATTACCTGAAAGTATCATCCAGTTTGGGTGAAAAAATAGTTTCTGAGATTTCTGGAGATTCGTAATTTTGGGAAGCTTGGCAACCCCTTTCAAGGACAGTGTATCTCGCCAGTCACTGCTTAGGGCTACATCAAGAGGAAACAAAACCTAGAGATAGAACTTGAAACTACATTATCGTGTCAAGTTTCAAGAAGCTAGCACAAACCGTGTTTGATTTAGAGTTCCACATACATCTATCAATATAGGAGAAAACAGAGTGAAACGCCAAAATTCAAACTGTTACTGGAAACGAACGCTTCAACATAGAAGAACGAAATTTGGGGAACCAAGTGGGCTTAGTGTACTGATCATTACCTGAAAGTATCATCCAGTTTGGGTGAAAAAATAGTTGCTGAGATTTCTGGAGATTCGTAATTTTGGGTAGCTTGGCAAACCCTTTCAAGGACAGTGTATCTCGCCAGTCACTGCTTAGGGCTACATCAAGAGGAAACAAAACCTAGAGACAGAACTTGAAACTACATTATCGTGTCAAGTTTCAAGAAGCTAGCACAAACCGTGTTTGATTTAGAGTTCCACATACGTCTATCAATATAGGAGAAAACAGAGTGAAACGCCAACATTCAAACTGTTACTGGAAACGAACGCTTCCACATAGAAGAACGAAATTTGGGGAACCAAGTGGGCTTAGTGTACTGATCATTACCTGAAAGTATCATCCAGTTTGGGTGAAAAAATAGTTTCTGAGATTTCTGGAGATTCGTAATTTTGGGAAGCTTGGCAACCCCTTTCAAGGACAGTGTATCTCGCCAGTCACTGCTTAGGGCTACATCAAGAGGAAACAAAACTGAGAGATAGAACTTGAAACTACATTATCGTGTCAAGTTTCAAGAAGCTAGCACAAACCGTGTTTGATTTAGAGTTCCACATACATCTATCAATATAGGAGAAAACAGAGTGAAACGCCAACATTCAAACTGTTACTGGAAACGAACGGTTCAACATAGAAGAACGAAATTTGGGGAACCAAGTGGGCTTAGTGTACTGATCATTACCTGAAAGTATCATCCAGTTTGGGTGAAAAAATAGTTGCTGAGATTTCTGGAGATTCGCAATTTTGGGTAGCTTGGCAACCCCTTTCAAGGACAGTGTATCTCGCCAGTCACTGCTTAGGGCTACATCAAGAGGAAACAAAACCTAGAGACAGAACTTGAAACTACATTATCGTGTCAAGTTTCAAAAAGCTAGCACAAACCGTGTTTGATTTAGAGTTCCACATACATCTCTCAATATAGGAGAAAACAGAGTGAAACGCCAACATTCAAACTGTTACTGGAAACGAACGCTTCAACATAGAAGAACGAAATTTGGGGAACCAAGTGGGCTTAGTGTACTGATCATTACCTGAAAGTATCATCCAGTTTGGGTGAAAAAATAGTTTCTGAGATTTCTGGAGATTCGTAATTTTGGGAAGCTTGGCAACCCCTTTCAAGGACAGTGTATCTCGCCAGTCACTGCTTAGGGCAACATCAAGAGGAAACAAAACCTAGAGACAGAACTTGAAACTACATTATCGTGTCAAGTTTCAAGAAGCTAGCACAAACCGTGTTTGATTTAGAGTTCCACATACGTCTATCAATATAGGAGAAAACAGAGTGAAACGCCAACATTCAAACTGTTACTGGAAACGAACGCTTCAACATAGAAGAACGAAATTTGGGGAACCAAGTGGGCTTAGTGTACTGATCATTACCTGAAAGTATCATCCAGTTTGGGTGAAAAAATAGTTTCTGAGATTTCTGGAGATTCGTAATTTTGGGAAGCTTGGCAACCCCTTTCAAGGACAGTGTATCTCGCCAGTCACTGCTTAGGGCTACATCAAGAGGAAACAAAACCGAGAGATAGAACTTGAAACTACATTATCGTGTCAAGTTTCAAAAAGCTAGCAAAAACCGTGTTTGATTTAGAGTTCCACATACATCTATCAATATAGGAGAAAACAGAGTGAAACGCCAACATTCAAACTGTTACTGTAAACGAACGCTTCAACATAGAAGAACGAAATTTGGGGAACCAAGTGGGCTTAGTGTACTGATCATTACCTGAAAGTATCATCCAGTTTGGGTGAAAAAATAGTTGCTGAGATTTCTGGAGATTCGTAATTTTGGGTAGCTTGGCAACCCCTTTCAAGGACAGTGTATCTCGCCAGTCACTGCTTAGGGCTACATCAAGAGGAAACAAAACCGAGAGATAGAACTTGAAACTACATTATCGTGTCAAGTTTCAAGAAGCTAGCACAAACCGTGTTTGATTTAGAGTTCCACATACGTCTATCAATATAGGAGAAAGCAGAGTGAAACGCCAACATTCAAACTGTTACTGGAAACGAACGCTTCAACATAGAAGAACGAAATTTGGGGAACCAAGTGGGCTTAGTGTACTGATCATTACCTGAAAGTATCATCCAGTTTGGGTGAAAAAATAGTTTCTGAGATTTCTGGAGATTCGTAATTTTGGGAAGCTTGGCAACCCCTTTCAAGGACAGTGTATCTCGCCAGTCACTGCTTAGGGCTACATCAAGAGGAAACAAACCTAGAGACAGAACTTGAAACTACATTATCGTGTCAAGTTTCAAGAAGCTAGCACAAACCGTGTTTGACATAGAGTTCCACATACATCTATCAATATAGGAGAAAACAGAGTGAAACGCCAACATTCAAACTGTTACTGGAAACGAACGCTTCAACATAGAAGAACGAAATTTGGGGAACCAAGTGGGCTTAGTGTACTGATCATTACCTGAAAGTATCATCCAGTTTGGGTGAAAAAATAGTTTCTGAGATTTCTGGAGATTCGTAATTTTGGGAAGCTTGGCAACCCCTTTCAAGGACAGTGTATCTCGCCAGTCACTGCTTAGGGCTACATCAAGAGGAAACAAAACCGAGAGATAGAACTTGAAACTACATTATCGTGTCAAGTTTCAAAAAGCTAGCACAAACTGTGTTTGATTTAGAGTTCCACATACATCTATCAATATAGGAGAAAACAGAGTGAAACGCCAACATTCAAACTGTTACTGGAAACGAACGGTTCAACATAGAAGAACGAAATTTGGGGAACCAAGTGGGCTTAGTGTACTGATCATTACCTGAAAGTATCATCCAGTTTGGGTGAAAAAATAGTTGCTGAGATTTCTGGAGATTCGTAATTTTGGGTAGCTTGGCAACCCCTTTCAAGGACAGTGTATCTCGCCAGTCACTGCTTAGGGCTACATCAAGAGGAAACAAAACCTAGAGACAGAACTTGAAACTACATTATCGTGTCAAGTTTCAAAAAGCTAGCACAAACCGTGTTTGATTTAGAGTTCCACATACATCTCTCAATATAGGAGAAAACAGAGTGAAACGCCAACATTCAAACTGTTACTGGAAACGAACGCTTCAACATAGAAGAACGAAATTTGGGGAACCAAGTGGGCTTAGTGTACTGATCATTACCTGAAAGTATCATCCAGTTTGGGTGAAAAAATAGTTTCTGAGATTTCTGGAGATTCGTAATTTTGGGAAGCTTGGCAACCCCTTTCAAGGACAGTGTATATCGCCAGTCACTGCTTAGGGCTACATCAAGAGGAAACAAAACCGAGAGATAGAACTTGAAACTACATTATCGTGTCAAGTTTCAAAAAGCTAGCACAAACCGTGTTTGATTTAGAGTTCCACATACATCTATCAATATAGGAGAAAACAGAGTGAAACGCCAACATTCAAACTGTTACTGGAAACGAACGGTTCAACATAGAAGAACGAAATTTGGGGAACCAAGTGGGCTTAGTGTACTGATCATTACCTGAAAGTATCATCCAGTTTGGGTGAAAAAATAGTTGCTGAGATTTCTGGAGATTCGTAATTTTGGGTAGCTTGGCAACCCCTTTCAAGGACAGTGTATCTCGCCAGTCACTGCTTAGGGCTACATCAAGAGGAAACAAAACCTAGAGACAGAACTTGAAACTACATTATCGTGTCAAGTTTCAAAAAGCTAGCACAAACCGTGTTTGATTTAGAGTTCCACATACATCTCTCAATATAGGAGAAAACAGAGTGAAACGCCAAAATTCAAACTGTTACTGGAAACGAACGGTTCAACATAGAAGAACGAAATTTGGGGAACCAAGTGGGCTTAGTGTACTGATCATTACCTGAAAGTATCATCCAGTTTGGGTGAAAAAATAGTTTCTGAGATTTCTGGAGATTCGTAATTTTGGGAAGCTTGGCAACCCCTTTCAAGGACAGTGTATCTCGCCAGTCACTGCTTAGGGCTACATCAAGAGGAAACAAAACCTAGAGATAGAACTTGAAACTACATTATCGTGTCAAGTTTCAAGAAGCTAGCACAAACCGTGTTTGATTTAGAGTTCCACATACATCTATCAATATAGGAGAAAACAGAGTGAAACGCCAAAATTCAAACTGTTACTGGAAACGAACGCTTCAACATAGAAGAACGAAATTTGGGGAACCAAGTGGGCTTAGTGTACTGATCATTACCTGAAAGTATCATCCAGTTTGGGTGAAAAAATAGTTTCTGAGATTTCTGGAGATTCGTAATTTTGGGAAGCTTGGCAACCCCTTTCAAGGACAGTGTATCTCGCCAGTCACTGCTTAGGGCTACATCAAGAGGAAACAAAACCTAGAGATAGAACTTGAAACTACATTATCGTGTCAAGTTTCAAGAAGCTAGCACAAACCGTGTTTGATTTAGAGTTCCACATACATCTATCAATATAGGAGAAAACAGAGTGAAACGCCAAAATTCAAACTGTTACTGGAAACGAACGCTTCAACATAGAAGAACGAAATTTGGGGAACCAAGTGGGCTTAGTGTACTGATCATTACCTGAAAGTATCATCCAGTTTGGGTGAAAAAATAGTTGCTGAGATTTCTGGAGATTCGTAATTTTGGGTAGCTTGGCAAACCCTTTCAAGGACAGTGTATCTCGCCAGTCACTGCTTAGGGCTACATCAAGAGGAAACAAAACCTAGAGACAGAACTTGAAACTACATTATCGTGTCAAGTTTCAAGAAGCTAGCACAAACCGTGTTTGATTTAGAGTTCCACATACGTCTATCAATATAGGAGAAAACAGAGTGAAACGCCAACATTCAAACTGTTACTGGAAACGAACGCTTCCACATAGAAGAACGAAATTTGGGGAACCAAGTGGGCTTAGTGTACTGATCATTACCTGAAAGTATCATCCAGTTTGGGTGAAAAAATAGTTTCTGAGATTTCTGGAGATTCGTAATTTTGGGAAGCTTGGCAACCCCTTTCAAGGACAGTGTATCTCGCCAGTCACTGCTTAGGGCTACATCAAGAGGAAACAAAACTGAGAGATAGAACTTGAAACTACATTATCGTGTCAAGTTTCAAGAAGCTAGCACAAACCGTGTTTGATTTAGAGTTCCACATACATCTATCAATATAGGAGAAAACAGAGTGAAACGCCAACATTCAAACTGTTACTGGAAACGAACGGTTCAACATAGAAGAACAAAATTTGGGGAACCAAGTGGGCTTAGTGTACTGATCATTACCTGAAAGTATCATCCAGTTTGGGTGAAAAAATAGTTGCTGAGATTTCTGGAGATTCGCAATTTTGGGTAGCTTGGCAACCCCTTTCAAGGACAGTGTATCTCGCCAGTCACTGCTTAGGGCTACATCAAGAGGAAACAAAACCTAGAGACAGAACTTGAAACTACATTATCGTGTCAAGTTTCAAAAAGCTAGCACAAACCGTGTTTGATTTAGAGTTCCACATACATCTCTCAATATAGGAGAAAACAGAGTGAAACGCCAACATTCAAACTGTTACTGGAAACGAACGCTTCAACATAGAAGAACGAAATTTGGGGAACCAAGTGGGCTTAGTGTACTGATCATTACCTGAAAGTATCATCCAGTTTGGGTGAAAAAATAGTTTCTGAGATTTCTGGAGATTCGTAATTTTGGGAAGCTTGGCAACCCCTTTCAAGGACAGTGTATCTCGCCAGTCACTGCTTAGGGCAACATCAAGAGGAAACAAAACCTAGAGACAGAACTTGAAACTACATTATCGTGTCAAGTTTCAAGAAGCTAGCACAAACCGTGTTTGATTTAGAGTTCCACATACGTCTATCAATATAGGAGAAAACAGAGTGAAACGCCAACATTCAAACTGTTACTGGAAACGAACGCTTCAACATAGAAGAACGAAATTTGGGGAACCAAGTGGGCTTAGTGTACTGATCATTACCTGAAAGTATCATCCAGTTTGGGTGAAAAAATAGTTTCTGAGATTTCTGGAGATTCGTAATTTTGGGAAGCTTGGCAACCCTTTTCAAGGACAGTGTATCTCGCCAGTCACTGCTTAGGGCTACATCAAGAGGAAACAAAACCTAGAGACAGAACTTGAAACTACATTATCGTGTCAAGTTTCAAAAAGCTAGCACAAACCGTGTTTGATTTAGAGTTCCACATACATCTCTCAATATAGGAGAAAACAGAGTGAAACGCCAACATTCAAACTGTTACTGGAAACGAACGGTTCAACATAGAAGAACGAAATTTGGGGAACCAAGTGGGCTTAGTGTACTGATCATTACCTGAAAGTATCATCCAGTTTGGGTGAAAAAATAGTTTCTGAGATTTCTGGAGATTCGTAATTTTGGGAAGCTTGGCAACCCCTTTCAAGGACAGTGTATCTCTCCAGTCACTGCTTAGGGCTACATCAAGAGGAAACAAAACCTAGAGATAGAACTTGAAACTACATTATCGTGTCAAGTTTCAAGAAGCTAGCACAAACCGTGTTTGATTTAGAGTTCCACATACATCTATCAATATAGGAGAAAACAGAGTGAAACGCCAAAATTCAAACTGTTACTGGAAACGAACGCTTCAACATAGAAGAACGAAATTTGAGGAACCAACTGGGCTTAGTGTACTGATCATTACCTGAAAGTATCATCCAGTTTGGGTGAAAAAATAGTTGCTGAGATTTCTGGAGATTCGTAATTTTGGGTAGCTTGGCAACCCCTTTCAAGGACAGTGTATCTCGCCAGTCACTGCTTAGGGCTACATCAAGAGGAAACAAAACCTAGAGACAGAACTTGAAACTACATTATCGTGTCAAGTTTCAAGAAGCTAGCACAAACCGTGTTTGATTTAGAGTTCCACATACGTCTATCAATATAGGAGAAAACAGAGTGAAACGCCAACATTCAAACTGTTACTGGAAACGAACGCTTCAACATAGAAGAACGAAATTTGGGGAACCAAGTGGGCTTAGTGTACTGATCATTACCTGAAAGTATCATCCAGTTTGGGTGAAAAAATAGTTTCTGAGATTTCTGGAGATTCGTAATTTTGGGAAGCTTGGCAACCCCTTTCAAGGACAGTGTATCTCGCCAGTCACTGCTTAGGGCTACATCAAGAGGAAACAAAACCGAGAGATAGAACTTGAAACTACATTATCGTGTCAAGTTTCAAGAAGCTAGCACAAACCGTGTTTGATTTAGAGTTCCACATACATCTATCAATATAGGAGAAAACAGAGTGAAACGCCAACATTCAAACTGTTACTGGAAACGAACGGTTCAACATAGAAGAACGAAATTTGGGGAACCAAGTGGGCTTAGTGTACTGATCATTACCTGAAAGTATCATCCAGTTTGGGTGAAAAAATAGTTGCTGAGATTTCTGGAGATTCGCAATTTTGGGTAGCTTGGCAACCCCTTTCAAGGACAGTGTATCTCGCCAGTCACTGCTTAGGGCTACATCAAGAGGAAACAAAACCTAGAGACAGAACTTGAAACTACATTATCGTGTCAAGTTTCAAGAAGCTAGCACAAACCGTGTTTGATTTAGAGTTCCACATACATCTATCAATATAGGAGAAAACAGAGTGAAACGCCAACATTCAAACTGTTACTGGAAACGAACGGTTCAACATAGAAGAACGAAATTTGGGGAACCAAGTGGGCTTAGTGTACTGATCATTACCTGAAAGTATCATCCAGTTTGGGTGAAAAAATAGTTGCTGAGTTTTCTGGAGATTCGTAATTTTGGGTAGCTTGGCAACCCCTTTCAAGGACAGTGTATCTCGCCAGTCACTGCTTAGGGCTACATCAAGAGGAAACAAAACCTAGAGACAGAACTTGAAACTACATTATCGTGTCAAGTTTCAAAAAGCTAGCACAAACCGTGTTTGATTTAGAGTTCCACATACATCTATCAATATAGGAGAAAACAGAGTGAAACGCCAACATTCAAACTGTTACTGGAAACGAACGGTTCAACATAGAAGAACGAAATTTGGGGAACCAAGTGGGCTTAGTGTACTGATCATTACCTGAAAGTATCATCCAGTTTGGGTGAAAAAATAGTTTCTGAGATTTCTGGAGATTCGTAATTTTGGGAAGCTTGGCAACCCCTTTCAAGGACAGTGTATCTCGCCAGTCACTGCTTAGGGCTACATCAAGAGGAAACAAAACCTAGAGATAGAACTTGAAACTACATTATCGTGTCAAGTTTCAAGAAGCTAGCACAAACCGTGTTTGATTTAGAGTTCCACATACATCTATCAATATAGGAGAAAACAGAGTGAAACGCCAAAATTCAAACTGTTACTGGAAACGAACGCTTCAACATAGAAGAACGAAATTTGTGGAACCAACTGGGCTTAGTGTACTGATCATTACCTGAAAGTATCATCCAGTTTGGGTGAAAAAATAGTTGCTGAGATTTCTGGAGATTCGTAATATTGGGTAGCTTGGCAACCCCTTTCAAGGACAGTGTATCTCGCCAGTCACTGCTTAGGGCTACATCAAGAGGAAACAAAACCTAGAGACAGAACTTGAAACTACATTATCGTGTCAAGTTTCAAGAAGCTAGCACAAACCGTGTTTGATTTAGAGTTCCACATACGTCTATCAATATAGGAGAAAACAGAGTGAAACGCCAACATTCAAACTGTTACTGGAAACGAACGCTTCAACATAGAAGAACGAAATTTGGGGAACCAAGTGGGCTTAGTGTACTGATCATTACCTGAAAGTATCATCCAGTTTGGGTGAAAAAATAGTTTCTGAGATTTCTGGAGATTCGTAATTTTGGGAAGCTTGGCAACCCCTTTCAAGGACAGTGTATCTCGCCAGTCACTGCTTAGGGCTACATCAAGAGGAAACAAAACCGAGAGATAGAACTTGAAACTACATTATCGTGTCAAGTTTCAAGAAGCTAGCACAAACCGTGTTTGATTTAGAGTTCCACATACATCTATCAATATAGGAGAAAACAGAGTGAAACGCCAACATTCAAACTGTTACTGGAAACGAACGGTTCAACATAGAAGAACGAAATTTGGGGAACCAAGTGGGCTTAGTGTACTGATCATTACCTGAAAGTATCATCCAGTTTGGGTGAAAAAATAGTTGCTGAGATTTCTGGAGATTCGCAATTTTGGGTAGCTTGGCAACCCCTTTCAAGGACAGTGTATCTCGCCAGTCACTGCTTAGGGCTACATCAAGAGGAAACAAAACCTAGAGACAGAACTTGAAACTACATTATCGTGTCAAGTTTCAAAAAGCTAGCACAAACCGTGTTTGATTTAGAGTTCCACATACATCTATCAATATAGGAGAAAACAGAGTGAAACGCCAACATTCAAACTGTTACTGGAAACGAACGGTTCAACATAGAAGAACGAAATTTGGGGAACCAAGTGGGTTTAGTGTACTGATCATTACCTGAAAGTATCATCCAGTTTGGGTGAAAAAATAGTTGCTGAGATTTCTGGAGATTCGTAATTTTGGGTAGCTTGGCAACCCCTTTCAAGGACAGTGTATCTCGCCAGTCACTGCTTAGGGCTACATCAAGAGGAAACAAAACCTAGAGACAGAACTTGAAACTACATTATCTTGTCAAGTTTCAAAAAGCTAGCACAAACCGTGTTTGATTTAGAGTTCCACATACATCTCTCAATATAGGAGAAAACAGAGTGAAACGCCAACATTCAAACTGTTACTGGAAATGAACGGTTCAACATAGAAGAACGAAATTTGGGGAACCAAGTGGGCTTAGTGTACTGATCATTACCTGAAAGTATCATCCAGTTTGGGTGAAAAAATAGTTTCTGAGATTTCTGGAGATTCGTAATTTTGGGAAGCTTGGCAACCCCTTTCAAGGACAGTGTATCTCGCCAGTCACTGCTTAGGGCTACATCAAGAGGAAACAAAACCTAGAGATAGAACTTGAAACTACATTATCGTGTCAAGTTTCAAGAAGCTAGCACAAACCGTGTTTGATTTAGAGTTCCACATACATCTATCAATATAGGAGAAAACAGAGTGAAACGCCAAAATTCAAACTGTTACTGGAAACGAACGCTTCAACATAGAAGAACGAAATTTGGGGAACCAAGTGGGCTTAGTGTACTGATCATTACCTGAAAGTATCATCCAGTTTGGGTGAAAAAATAGTTGCTGAGATTTCTGGAGATTCGTAATTTTGGGTAGCTTGGCAACCCCTTTCAAGGACAGTGTATCTCGCCAGTCACTGCTTAGGGCTACATCAAGAGGAAACAAAACCTAGAGACAGAACTTGAAACTACATTATCGTGTCAAGTTTCAAGAAGCTAGCACAAACCGTGTTTGATTTAGAGTTCCACATACGTCTATCAATATAGGAGAAAACAGAGTGAAACGCCAACATTCAAACTGTTACTGGAAACGAACGCTTCCACATAGAAGAACGAAATTTGGGGAACCAAGTGGGCTTAGTGTACTGATCATTACCTGAAAGTATCATCCAGTTTGGGTGAAAAAATAGTTTCTGAGATTTCTGGAGATTCGTAATTTTGGGAAGCTTGGCAACCCCTTTCAAGGACAGTGTATCTCGCCAGTCACTGCTTAGGGCTACATCAAGAGGAAACAAAACCGAGAGATAGAACTTGAAACTACATTATCGTGTCAAGTTTCAAGAAGCTAGCACAAACCGTGTTTGATTTAGAGTTCCACATACATCTATCAATATAGGAGAAAACAGAGTGAAACGCCAACATTCAAACTGTTACTGGAAACGAACGGTTCAACATAGAAGAACGAAATTTGGGGAACCAAGTGGGCTTAGTGTACTGATCATTACCTGAAAGTATCATCCAGTTTGGGTGAAAAAATAGTTGCTGAGATTTCTGGAGATTCGCAATTTTGGGTAGCTTGGCAACCCCTTTCAAGGCAGTGTATCTCGCCAGTCACTGCTTAGGGCTACATCAAGAGGAAACAAAACCTAGAGACAGAACTTGAAACTACATTATCGTGTCAAGTTTCAGAAAGCTAGCACAAACCGTGTTTGATTTAGAGTTCCACATACATCTCTCAATATAGGAGAAAACAGAGTGAAACGCCAAAATTCAAACTGTTACTGGAAACGAACGGTTCAACATAGAAGAACGAAATTTGGGGAACCAAGTGGGCTTAGTGTACTGATCATTACCTGAAAGTATCATCCAGTTTGGGTGAAAAAATAGTTGCTGAGATTTCTGGAGATTCGTAATTTTGGGAAGCTTGGCAACCCCTTTCAAGGACAGTGTATCTCGCCAGTCACTGGTTAGGGCTACATCAAGAGGAAACAAAACCTAGAGATAGAACTTGAAACTACATTATCGTGTCAAGTTTCAAGAAGCTAGCACAAACCGTGTTTGATTTAGAGTTCCACATACATCTATCAATATAGGAGAAAACAGAGTGAAACGCCAAAATTCAAACTGTTACTGGAAACGAACGCTTCAACATAGAAGAACGAAATTTGGGGAACCAAGTGGGCTTACTGTACTGATCATTACCTGAAAGTATCATCCAGTTTGGGTGAAAAAATAGTTGCTGAGATTTCTGGAGATTCGTAATTTTGGGTAGCTTGGCAACCCCTTTCAAGGACAGTGTATCTCGCCAGTCACTGCTTAGGGCTACATCAAGAGGAAACAAAACCTAGAGACAGAACTTGAAACTACATTATCGTGTCAAGTTTCAAAAAGCTAGCACAAACCGTGTTTGATTTAGAGTTCCACATACATCTCTCAATATAGGAGAAAACAGAGTGAAACGCCAACATTCAAACTGTTACTGGAAACGAACGGTTCAACATAGAAGAACGAAATTTGGGGAACCAAGTGGGCTTAGTGTACTGATCATTACCTGAAAGTATCATCCAGTTTGGGTGAAAAAATAGTTTCTGAGATTTCTGGAGATTCGTAATTTTGGGAAGCTTGGCAACCCCTTTCAAGGACAGTGTATCTCGCCAGTCACTGCTTAGGGCTACATCAAGAGGAAACAAAACCTAGAGATAGAACTTGAAACTACATTATCGTGTCAAGTTTCAAGAAGCTAGCACAAACCGTGTTTGATTTAGAGTTCCACATACGTCTATCAATATAGGAGAAAACAGAGTGAAACGCCAACATTCAAACTGTTACTGGAAACGAACGCTTCCACATAGAAGAACGAAATTTGGGGAACCAAGTGGGCTTAGTGTACTGATCATTACCTGAAAGTATCATCCAGTTTGGGTGAAAAAATAGTTTCTGAGATTTCTGGAGATTCGTAATTTTGGGAAGCTTGGCAACCCCTTTCAAGGACAGTGTATCTCGCCAGTCACTGCTTAGGGCTACATCAAGAGGAAACAAAACCGAGAGATAGAACTTGAAACTACATTATCGTGTCAAGTTTCAAGAAGCTAGCACAAACCGTGTTTGATTTAGAGTTCCACATACATCTATCAATATAGGAGAAAACAGAGTGAAACGCCAACATTCAAACTGTTACTGGAAACGAACGCTTCAACATAGAAGAACGAAATTTGGGGAACCAACTGGGCTTAGTGTACTGATCATTACCTGAAAGTATCATCCAGTTTGGGTGAAAAAATAGTTTCTGAGATTTCTGGAGATTCGTAATTTTGGGAAGCTTGGCAACCCCTTTCAAGGACAGTGTATCTCGCCAGTCACTGCTTAGGGCTACATCAAGAGGAAACAAAACCGAGAGATAGAACTTGAAACTACATTATCGTGTCAAGTTTCAAGAAGCTAGCACAAACCGTGTTTGATTTAGAGTTCCACATACATCTATCAATATAGGAGAAAACAGAGTGAAACGCCAACATTCAAACTGTTACTGGAAACGAACGGTTCAACATAGAAGAACGAAATTTGGGGAACCAAGTGGGCTTAGTGTACTGATCATTACCTGAAAGTATCATCCAGTTTGGGTGAAAAAATAGTTGCTGAGATTTCTGGAGATTCGTAATTTTGGGTAGCTTGGCAACCCCTTTCAAGGACAGTGTATCTCGCCAGTCACTGCTTAGGGCTACATCAAGAGGAAACAAAACCTAGAGACAGAACTTGAAACTACATTATCTTGTCAAGTTTCAAAAAGCTAGCACAAACCGTGTTTGATTTAGAGTTCCACATACATCTCTCAATATAGGAGAAAACAGAGTGAAACGCCAACATTCAAACTGTTACTGGAAATGAACGGTTCAACATAGAAGAACGAAATTTGGGGAACCAAGTGGGCTTAGTGTACTGATCATTACCTGAAAGTATCATCCAGTTTGGGTGAAAAAATAGTTTCTGAGATTTCTGGAGATTCGTAATTTTGGGAAGCTTGGCAACCCCTTTCAAGGACAGTGTATCTCGCCAGTCACTGCTTAGGGCTACATCAAGAGGAAACAAAACCTAGAGATAGAACTTGAAACTACATTATCGTGTCAAGTTTCAAGAAGCTAGCACAAACCGTGTTTGATTTAGAGTTCCACATACATCTATCAATATAGGAGAAAACAGAGTGAAACGCCAAAATTCAAACTGTTACTGGAAACGAACGCTTCAACATAGAAGAACGAAATTTGGGGAACCAAGTGGGCTTAGTGTACTGATCATTACCTGAAAGTATCATCCAGTTTGGGTGAAAAAATAGTTGCTGAGATTTCTGGAGATTCGTAATTTTGGGTAGCTTGGCAACCCCTTTCAAGGACAGTGTATCTCGCCAGTCACTGCTTAGGGCTACATCAAGAGGAAACAAAACCTAGAGACAGAACTTGAAACTACATTATCGTGTCAAGTTTCAAGAAGCTAGCACAAACCGTGTTTGATTTAGAGTTCCACATACGTCTATCAATATAGGAGAAAACAGAGTGAAACGCCAACATTCAAACTGTTACTGGAAACGAACGCTTCCACATAGAAGAACGAAATTTGGGGAACCAAGTGGGCTTAGTGTACTGATCATTACCTGAAAGTATCATCCAGTTTGGATGAAAAAATAGTTTCTGAGATTTCTGGAGATTCGTAATTTTGGGAAGCTTGGCAACCCCTTTCAAGGACAGTGTATCTCGCCAGTCACTGCTTAGGGCTACATCAAGAGGAAACAAAACGGAGAGATAGAACTTGAAACTACATTATCGTGTCAAGTTTCAAGAAGCTAGCACAAACCGTGTTTGATTTAGAGTTCCACATACATCTATCAATATAGGAGAAAACAGAGTGAAACGCCAACATTCAAACTGTTACTGGAAACGAACGGTTCAACATAGAAGAACGAAATTTGGGGAACCAAGTGGGCTTAGTGTACTGATCATTACCTGAAAGTATCATCCAGTTTGGGTGAAAAAATAGTTGCTGAGATTTCTGGAGATTCGCAATTTTGGGTAGCTTGGCAACCCCTTTCAAGGCAGTGTATCTCGCCAGTCACTGCTTAGGGCTACATCAAGAGGAAACAAAACCTAGAGACAGAACTTGAAACTACATTATCGTGTCAAGTTTCAAAAAGCTAGCACAAACCGTGTTTGATTTAGAGTTCCACATACATCTCTCAATATAGGAGAAAACAGAGTGAAACGCCAAAATTCAAACTGTTACTGGAAACGAACGGTTCAACATAGAAGAACGAAATTTGGGGAACCAAGTGGGCTTAGTGTACTGATCATTACCTGAAAGTATCATCCAGTTTGGGTGAAAAAATAGTTGCTGAGATTTCTGGAGATTCGTAATTTTGGGAAGCTTGGCAACCCCTTTCAAGGACAGTGTATCACGCCAGTCACTGCTTAGGGCTACATCAAGAGGAAACAAAACCTAGAGATAGAACTTGAAACTACATTATCGTGTCAAGTTTCAAGAAGCTAGCACAAACCGTGTTTGATTTAGAGTTCCACATACATCTATCAATATAGGAGAAAACAGAGTGAAACGCCAAAATTCAAACTGTTACTGGAAACGAACGCTTCAACATAGAAGAACGAAATTTGGGGAACCAAGTGGGCTTACTGTACTGATCATTACCTGAAAGTATCATCCAGTTTGGGTGAAAAAATAGTTGCTGAGATTTCTGGAGATTCGTAATTTTGGGTAGCTTGGCAACCCCTTTCAAGGACAGTGTATCTCGCCAGTCACTGCTTAGGGCTACATCAAGAGGAAACAAAACCTAGAGACAGAACTTGAAACTACATTATCGTGTCAAGTTTCAAGAAGCTAGCACAAACCGTGTTTGATTTAGAGTTCCACATACGTCTATCAATATAGGAGAAAACAGAGTGAAACGCCAACATTCAAACTGTTACTGGAAACGAACGCTTCCACATAGAAGAACGAAATTTGGGGAACCAAGTGGGCTTAGTGTACTGATCATTACCTGAAAGTATCATCCAGTTTGGGTGAAAAAATAGTTTCTGAGATTTCTGGAGATTCGTAATTTTGGGAAGCTTGGCAACCCCTTTCAAGGACAGTGTATCTCGCCAGTCACTGCTTAGGGCTACATCAAGAGGAAACAAAACCGAGAGATAGAACTTGAAACTACATTATCGTGTCAAGTTTCAAGAAGCTAGCACAAACCGTGTTTGATTTAGAGTTCCACATACATCTATCAATATAGGAGAAAACAGAGTGAAACGCCAACATTCAAACTGTTACTGGAAACGAACGGTTCAACATAGAAGAACGAAATTTGGGGAACCAAGTGGGCTTAGTGTACTGATCATTACCTGAAAGTATCATCCAGTTTGGGTGAAAAAATAGTTTCTGAGATTTCTGGAGATTCGTAATTTTGGGAAGCTTGGCAACCCCTTTCAAGGACAGTGTATCTCGCCAGTCACTGCTTAGGGCTACATCAAGAGGAAACAAAACCGAGAGATAGAACTTGAAACTACATTATCGTGTCAAGTTTCAAGAAGCTAGCACAAACCGTGTTTGATTTAGAGTTCCACATACATCTATCAATATAGGAGAAAACAGAGTGAAACGCCAACATTCAAACTGTTACTGGAAACGAACGGTTCAACATAGAAGAACGAAATTTGGGGAACCAAGTGGGCTTAGTGTACTGATCATTACCTGAAAGTATCATCCAGTTTGGGTGAAAAAATAGTTGCTGAGATTTCTGGAGATTCGCAATTTTGGGTAGCTTGGCAACCCCTTTCAAGGACAGTGTATCTCGCCAGTCACTGCTTAGGGCTACATCAAGAGGAAACAAAACCTAGAGACAGAACTTGAAACTACATTATCGTGTCAAGTTTCAAAAAGCTAGCACAAACCGTGTTTGATTTAGAGTTCCACATACATCTATCAATATAGGAGAAAACAGAGTGAAACGCCAACATTCAAACTGTTACTGGAAACGAACGGTTCAACATAGAAGAACGAAATTTGGGGAACCAAGTGGGCTTAGTGTACTGATCATTACCTGAAAGTATCATCCAGTTTGGGTGAAAAAATAGTTGCTGAGATTTCTGGAGATTCGTAATTTTGGGTAGCTTGGCAACCCCTTTCAAGGACAGTGTATCTCGCCAGTCACTGCTTAGGGCTACATCAAGAGGAAACAAAACCTAGAGACAGAACTTGAAACTACATTATCTTGTCAAGTTTCAAAAAGCTAGCACAAACCGTGTTTGATTTAGAGTTCCACATACATCTCTCAATATAGGAGAAAACAGAGTGAAACGCCAACATTCAAACTGTTACTGGAAATGAACGGTTCAACATAGAAGAACGAAATTTGGGGAACCAAGTGGGCTTAGTGTACTGATCATTACCTGAAAGTATCATCCAGTTTGGGTGAAAAAATAGTTTCTGAGATTTCTGGAGATTCGTAATTTTGGGAAGCTTGGCAACCCCTTTCAAGGACAGTGTATCTCGCCAGTCACTGCTTAGGGCTACATCAAGAGGAAACAAAACCTAGAGATAGAACTTGAAACTACATTATCGTGTCAAGTTTCAAGAAGCTAGCACAAACCGTGTTTGATTTAGAGTTCCACATACATCTATCAATATAGGAGAAAACAGAGTGAAACGCCAAAATTCAAACTGTTACTGGAAACGAACGCTTCAACATAGAAGAACGAAATTTGGGGAACCAAGTGGGCTTAGTGTACTGATCATTACCTGAAAGTATCATCCAGTTTGGGTGAAAAAATAGTTGCTGAGATTTCTGGAGATTCGTAATTTTGGGTAGCTTGGCAACCCCTTTCAAGGACAGTGTATCTCGCCAGTCACTGCTTAGGGCTACATCAAGAGGAAACAAAACCTAGAGACAGAACTTGAAACTACATTATCGTGTCAAGTTTCAAGAAGCTAGCACAAACCGTGTTTGATTTAGAGTTCCACATACGTCTATCAATATAGGAGAAAACAGAGTGAAACGCCAACATTCAAACTGTTACTGGAAACGAACGCTTCCACATAGAAGAACGAAATTTGGGGAACCAAGTGGGCTTAGTGTACTGATCATTACCTGAAAGTATCATCCAGTTTGGGTGAAAAAATAGTTTCTGAGATTTCTGGAGATTCGTAATTTTGGGAAGCTTGGCAACCCCTTTCAAGGACAGTGTATCTCGCCAGTCACTGCTTAGGGCTACATCAAGAGGAAACAAAACCGAGAGATAGAACTTGAAACTACATTATCGTGTCAAGTTTCAAGAAGCTAGCACAAACCGTGTTTGATTTAGAGTTCCACATACATCTATCAATATAGGAGAAAACAGAGTGAAACGCCAACATTCAAACTGTTACTGGAAACGAACGGTTCAACATAGAAGAACGAAATTTGGGGAACCAAGTGGGCTTAGTGTACTGATCATTACCTGAAAGTATCATCCAGTTTGGGTGAAAAAATAGTTGCTGAGATTTCTGGAGATTCGTAATTTTGGGAAGCTTGGCAACCCCTTTCAAGGACAGTGTATCTCGCCAGTCACTGCTTAGGGCTACATCAAGAGGAAACAAAACCTAGAGATAGAACTTGAAACTACATTATCGTGTCAAGTTTCAAGAAGCTAGCACAAACCGTGTTTGATTTAGAGTTCCACATACATCTATCAATATAGGAGAAAACAGAGTGAAACGCCAAAATTCAAACTGTTACTGGAAACGAACGCTTCAACATAGAAGAACGAAATTTGGGGAACCAAGTGGGCTTACTGTACTGATCATTACCTGAAAGTATCATCCAGTTTGGGTGAAAAAATAGTTGCTGAGATTTCTGGAGATTCGTAATTTTGGGTAGCTTGGCAACCCCTTTCAAGGACAGTGTATCTCGCCAGTCACTGCTTAGGGCTACAACAAGAGGAAACAAAACCTAGAGACAGAACTTGAAACTACATTATCGTGTCAAGTTTCAAGAAGCTAGCACAAACCGTGTTTGATTTAGAGTTCCACATACGTCTATCAATATAGGAGAAAACAGAGTGAAACGCCAACATTCAAACTGTTACTGGAAACGAACGCTTCCACATAGAAGAACGAAATTTGGGGAACCAAGTGGGCTTAGTGTACTGATCATTACCTGAAAGTATCATCCAGTTTGGGTGAAAAAATAGTTTCTGAGATTTCTGGAGATTCGTAATTTTGGGAAGCTTGGCAACCCCTTTCAAGGACAGTGTATCTCGCCAGTCACTGCTTAGGGCTACATCAAGAGGAAACAAAACCGAGAGATAGAACTTGAAACTACATTATCGTGTCAAGTTTCAAGAAGCTAGCACAAACCGTGTTTGATTTAGAGTTCCACATACATCTATCAATATAGGAGAAAACAGAGTGAAACGCCAACATTCAAACTGTTACTGGAAACGAACGGTTCAACATAGAAGAACGAAATTTGGGGAACCAAGTGGGCTTAGTGTACTGATCATTACCTGTAAGTATCATCCAGTTTGGGTGAAAAAATAGTTGCTGAGATTTCTGGAGATTCGCAATTTTGGGTAGCTTGGCAACCCCTTTCAAGGACAGTGTATCTCGCCAGTCACTGCTTAGGGCTACATCAAGAGGAAACAAAACCTAGAGACAGAACTTGAAACTACATTATCGTGTCAAGTTTCAAAAAGCTAGCACAAACCGTGTTTGATTTAGAGTTCCACATACATCTATCAATATAGTAGAAAACAGAGTGAAACGCCAAAATTCAAACTGTTACTGTAAACGAACGCTTCAACATAGAAGAACGAAATTTGGGGAACCAAGTGGGCTTAGTGTACTGATCATTACCTGAAAGTATCATCCAGTTTGGGTGAAAAATTATTTGCTGAGATTTCAGGAGATTCGTAATTTTGGGAAGCTTGGCAACCCGTTTCAACGACAGTGTGATCTCGCCAGTCACTGCTTAGGGCTACATCAAGAGGAAACAAAACATCGAGATAGAACTTGAATGTACATTATCGTGTCAAGTTTGAAGAAGCTAGCACAAACCGTGTTTGATTTAGAGTTCCACGTACACCTATCAATATTGGAGGAAACAGAGTGAAACGCCAAAATTCAAACTGTTACTGGAAACGAACGCTTCAACATAGAAGAACGAAATTTGGGGAACCAAGTGGGCTTAGTGTACTGATCATTACCTGAAAGTATCATCCAGTTTGGGTGAAAAAATAGTTTCTGAGATTTCTGGAGATTCGTAATTTTGGGAAGCTTGGCAACCCCTTTCAAGGACAGTGTATCTCGCCAGTCACTGCTTAGGGCTACATCAAGAGGAAACAAAACCGAGAGATAGAACTTGAAACTACATTATCGTGTCAAGTTTCAAAAAGCTAGCACAAACCGTGTTTGATTTAGAGTTCCACATACATCTATCAATATAGGAGAAAACAGAGTGAAACGCCAACATTCAAACTGTTACTGGAAACGAACGGTTCAACATAGAAGAACGAAATTTGGGGAACCAAGTGGGCTTAGTGTACTGATCATTACCTGAAAGTATCATCCAGTTTGGGTGAAAAAATAGTTGCTGAGATTTCTGGAGATTCGTAATTTTGGGAAGCTTGGCAACCCCTTTCAAGGACAGTGTATCTCGCCAGTCACTGCTTAGGGCTACATCAAGAGGAAACAAAACCTAGAGATAGAACTTGAAACTACATTATCGTGTCAAGTTTCAAGAAGCTAGCACAAACCGTGTTTGATTTAGAGTTCCACATACATCTATCAATATAGTAGAAAACAGAGTGAAACGCCAAAATTCAAACTGTTACTGTAAACGAACGCTTCAACATAGAAGAACGAAATTTGGGGAACCAAGTGGGCTTAGTGTACTGATCATTACCTGAAAGTATCATCCAGTTTGGGTGAAAAATTATTTGCTGAGATTTCAGGAGATTCGTAATTTTGGGAAGCTTGGCAACCCGTTTCAACGACAGTGTGATCTCGCCAGTCACTGCTTAGGGCTACATCAAGAGGAAACAAAACATCGAGATAGAACTTGAATGTACATTATCGTGTCAAGTTTCAAAAAGCTAGCACAAACCGTGTTTGATTTAGAGTTCCACGTACACCTATCAATATTGGAGGAAACAGAGTGAAACGCCAAAATTCAAACTGTTACTGGAAACGAACGCTTCAACATAGAAGAACGAAATTTGGGGAACCAAGTGGGCTTAGTGTACTGATCATTACCTGAAAGTATCATCCAGTTTGGGTGAAAAAATAGTTTCTGAGATTTCTGGAGATTCGTAATTTTGGGAAGCTTGGCAACCCCTTTCAAGGACAGTGTATCTCGCCAGTCACTGCTTAGGGCTACATCAAGAGGAAACAAAACCGAGAGATAGAACTTGAAACTACATTATCGTGTCAAGTTTCAAAAAGCTAGCACAAACCGTGTTTGATTTAGAGTTCCACATACATCTATCAATATAGGAGAAAACAGAGTGAAACGCCAACATTCAAACTGTTACTGGAAACGAACGGTTCAACATAGAAGAACGAAATTTGGGGAACCAAGTGGGCTTAGTGTACTGATCATTACCTGAAAGTATCATCCAGTTTGGGTGAAAAAATAGTTGCTGAGATTTCTGGAGATTCGTAATTTTGGGTAGCTTGGCAACCCCTTTCAAGGACAGTGTATCTCGCCAGTCACTGCTTAGGGCTACATCAAGAGGAAACAAAACCTAGAGACAGAACTTGAAACTACATTATCGTGTCAAGTTTCAAAAAGCTAGCACAAACCGTGTTTGATTTAGAGTTCCACATACATCTCTCAATATAGGAGAAAACAGAGTGAAACGCCAACATTCAAACTGTTACTGGAAACGAACGGTTCAACATAGAAGAACGAAATTTGGGGAACCAAGTGGGCTTAGTGTACTGATCATTACCTGAAAGTATCATCCAGTTTGGGTGAAAAAATAGTTTCTGAGATTTCTGGAGATTCGTAATTTTGGGAAGCTTGGCAACCCCTTTCAAGGACAGTGTATCTCGCCAGTCACTGCTTAGGGCTACATCAAGAGGAAACAAAACCTAGAGATAGAACTTGAAACTACATTATCGTGTCAAGTTTCAAGAAGCTAGCACAAACCGTGTTTGATTTAGAGTTCCACATACATCTATCAATATAGGAGAAAACAGAGTGAAACGCCAAAATTCAAACTGTTACTGAAAACGAACGCTTCAACATAGAAGAACGAAATTTGGGGAACCAACTGGGCTTAGTGTACTGATCATTACCTGAAAGTATCATCCAGTTTGGGTGAAAAAATAGTTGCTGAGATTTCTGGAGATTCGTAATTTTGGGTAGCTTGGCAACCCCTTTCAAGGACAGTGTATCTCGCCAGTCACTGCTTAGGGCTACATCAAGAGGAAACAAAACCTAGAGACAGAACTTGAAACTACATTATCGTGTCAAGTTTCAAGAAGCTAGCACAAACCGTGTTTGATTTAGAGTTCCACATACGTCTATCAATATAGGAGAAAACAGAGTGAAACGCCAACATTCAAACTGTTACTGGAAACGAACGCTTCAACATAGAAGAACGAAATTTGGGGAACCAAGTGGGCTTAGTGTACTGATCATTACCTGAAAGTATCATCCAGTTTGGGTGAAAAAATAGTTTCTGAGATTTCTGGAGATTCGTAATTTTGGGAAGCTTGGCAACCCCTTTCAAGGACAGTGTATCTCGCCAGTCACTGCTTAGGGCTACATCAAGAGGAAACAAAACCGAGAGATAGAACTTGAAACTACATTATCGTGTCAAGTTTCAAGAAGCTAGCACAAACCGTGTTTGATTTAGAGTTCCACATACATCTATCAATATAGGAGAAAACAGAGTGAAACGCCAACATTCAAACTGTTACTGGAAACGAACGGTTCAACATAGAAGAACGAAATTTGGGGAACCAAGTGGGCTTAGTGTACTGATCATTACCTGAAAGTATCATCCAGTTTGGGTGAAAAAATAGTTGCTGAGATTTCTGGAGATTCGCAATTTTGGGTAGCTTGGCAACCCCTTTCAAGGACAGTGTATCTCGCCAGTCACTGCTTAGGGCTACATCAAGAGGAAACAAAACCTAGAGACAGAACTTGAAACTACATTATCGTGTCAAGTTTCAAAAAGCTAGCACAAACCGTGTTTGATTTAGAGTTCCACATACATCTATCAATATAGGAGAAAACAGAGTGAAACGCCAACATTCAAACTGTTACTGGAAACGAACGGTTCAACATAGAAGAACGAAATTTGGGGAACCAAGTGGGCTTAGTGTACTGATCATTACCTGAAAGTATCATCCAGTTTGGGTGAAAAAATAGTTGCTGAGATTTCTGGAGATTCGTAATTTTGGGAAGCTTGGCAACCCCTTTCAAGGACAGTGTATCTCGCCAGTCACTGCTTAGGGCTACATCAAGAGGAAACAAAACCTAGAGATAGAACTTGAAACTACATTATCGTGTCAAGTTTCAAGAAGCTAGCACAAACCGTGTTTGATTTAGAGTTCCACATACATCTATCAATATAGGAGAAAACAGAGTGAAACGCCAAAATTCAAACTGTTACTGGAAACGAACGCTTCAACATAGAAGAACGAAATTTGGGGAACCAAGTGGGCTTAGTGTACTGATCATTACCTGAAAGTATGATCCAGTTTGGGTGAAAAAATAGTTGCTGAGATTTCTGGAGATTCGTAATTTTGGGTAGCTTGGCAACCACTTTCAAGGACAGTGTATCTCGCCAGTCACTGCTTAGGGCTACATCAAGAGGAAACAAAACCTAGAGACAGAACTTGAAACTACATTATCGTGTCAAGTTTCAAGAAGCTAGCACAAACCGTGTTTGATTTAGAGTTCCACATACGTCTATCAATATAGGAGAAAACAGAGTGAAACGCCAACATTCAAACTGTTACTGGAAACGAACGCTTCCACATAGAAGAACGAAATTTGGGGAACCAAGTGGGCTTAGTGTACTGATCATTACCTGAAAGTATCATCCAGTTTGGGTGAAAAAATAGTTTCTGAGATTTCTGGAGATTCGTAATTTTGGGAAGCTTGGCAACCCCTTTCAAGGACAGTGTATCTCGCCAGTCACTGCTTAGGGCTACATCAAGAGGAAACAAAACCGAGAGATAGAACTTGAAACTACATTATCGTGTCAAGTTTCAAGAAGCTAGCACAAACCGTGTTTGATTTAGAGTTCCACATACATCTATCAATATAGGAGAAAACAGAGTGAAACGCCAACATTCAAACTGTTACTGGAAACGAACGGTTCAACATAGAAGAACGAAATTTGGGGAACCAAGTGGGCTTAGTGTACTGATCATTACCTGAAAGTATCATCCAGTTTGGGTGAAAAAATAGTTGCTGAGATTTCTGGAGATTCGCAATTTTGGGTAGCTTGGCAACCCCTTTCAAGGACAGTGTATCTCGCCAGTCACTGCTTAGGGCTACATCAAGAGGAAACAAAACCTAGAGACAGAACTTGAAACTACATTATCGTGTCAAGTTTCAAAAAGCTAGCACAAACCGTGTTTGATTTAGAGTTCCACATACATCTCTCAATATAGGAGAAAACAGAGTGAAACGCCAAAATTCAAACTGTTACTGGAAACGAACGGTTCAACATAGAAGAACGAAATTTGGGGAACCAAGTGGGCTTAGTGTACTGATCATTACCTGAAAGTATCATCCAGTTTGGGTGAAAAAATAGTTTCTGAGATTTCTGGAGATTCGTAATTTTGGGAAGCTTGGCAACCCCTTTCAAGGACAGTGTATCTCGCCAGTCACTGCTTAGGGCTACATCAAGAGGAAACAAAACCTAGAGATAGAACTTGAAACTACATTATCGTGTCAAGTTTCAAGAAGCTAGCACAAACCGTGTTTGATTTAGAGTTCCACATACATCTATCAATATAGTAGAAAACAGAGTGAAACGCCAAAATTCAAACTGTTACTGGAAACGAACGCTTCAACATAGAAGAACAAAATTTGGGGAACCAAGTGGGCTTAGTGTACTGATCATTACCTGAAAGTATCATCCAGTTTGGGTGAAAAAATAGTTTCTGAGATTTCTGGAGATTCGTAATTTTGGGAAGCTTGGCAACCCCTTTCAAGGACAGTGTATCTCGCCAGTCACTGCTTAGGGCTACATCAAGAGGAAACAAAACCGAGAGATAGAACTTGAAACTACATTATCGTGTCAAGTTTCAAAAAGCTAGCACAAACCGTGTTTGATTTAGAGTTCCACATACATCTATCAATATAGGAGAAAACAGAGTGAAACGCCAACATTCAAACTGTTACTGGAAACGAACGGTTCAACATAGAAGAACGAAATTTGGGGAACCAAGTGGGCTTAGTGTACTGATCATTACCTGAAAGTATCATCCAGTTTGGGTGAAAAAATAGTTGCTGAGATTTCTGGAGATTCGTAATTTTGGGTAGCTTGGCAACCCCTTTCAAGGACAGTGTATCTCGCCAGTCACTGCTTAGGGCTACATCAAGAGGAAACAAAACCTAGAGACAGAACTTGAAACTACATTATCGTGTCAAGTTTCAAAAAGCTAGCACAAACCGTGTTTGATTTAGAGTTCCACATACATCTCTCAATATAGGAGAAAACAGAGTGAAACGCCAACATTCAAACTGTTACTGGAAACGAACGGTTCAACATAGAAGAACGAAATTTGGGGAACCAAGTGGGCTTAGTGTACTGATCATTACCTGAAAGTATCATCCAGTTTGGGTGAAAAAATAGTTTCTGAGATTTCTGGAGATTCGTAATTTTGGGAAGCTTGGCAACCCCTTTCAAGGACAGTGTATCTCGCCAGTCACTGCTTAGGGCTACATCAAGAGGAAACAAAACCTAGAGATAGAACTTGAAACTACATTATCGTGTCAAGTTTCAAGAAGCTAGCACAAACCGTGTTTGATTTAGAGTTCCACATACATCTATCAATATAGGAGAAAACAGAGTGAAACGCCAAAATTCAAACTGTTACTGAAAACGAACGCTTCAACATAGAAGAACGAAATTTGGGGAACCAACTGGGCTTAGTGTACTGATCATTACCTGAAAGTATCATCCAGTTTGGGTGAAAAAATAGTTGCTGAGATTTCTGGAGATTCGTAATTTTGGGTAGCTTGGCAACCCCTTTCAAGGACAGTGTATCTCGCCAGTCACTGCTTAGGGCTACATCAAGAGGAAACAAAACCTAGAGACAGAACTTGAAACTACATTATCGTGTCAAGTTTCAAGAAGCTAGCACAAACCGTGTTTGATTTAGAGTTCCACATACGTCTATCAATATAGGAGAAAACAGAGTGAAACGCCAACATTCAAACTGTTACTGGAAACGAACGCTTCAACATAGAAGAACGAAATTTGGGGAACCAAGTGGGCTTAGTGTACTGATCATTACCTGAAAGTATCATCCAGTTTGGGTGAAAAAATAGTTTCTGAGATTTCTGGAGATTCGTAATTTTGGGAAGCTTGGCAACCCCTTTCAAGGACAGTGTATCTCGCCAGTCACTGCTTAGGGCTACATCAAGAGGAAACAAAACCGAGAGATAGAACTTGAAACTACATTATCGTGTCAAGTTTCAAGAAGCTAGCACAAACCGTGTTTGATTTAGAGTTCCACATACATCTATCAATATAGGAGAAAACAGAGTGAAACGCCAACATTCAAACTGTTACTGGAAACGAACGGTTCAACATAGAAGAACGAAATTTGGGGAACCAAGTGGGCTTAGTGTACTGATCATTACCTGAAAGTATCATCCAGTTTGGGTGAAAAAATAGTTGCTGAGATTTCTGGAGATTCGCAATTTTGGGTAGCTTGGCAACCCCTTTCAAGGACAGTGTATCTCGCCAGTCACTGCTTAGGGCTACATCAAGAGGAAACAAAACCTAGAGACAGAACTTGAAACTACATTATCGTGTCAAGTTTCAAAAAGCTAGCACAAACCGTGTTTGATTTAGAGTTCCACATACATCTATCAATATAGGAGAAAACAGAGTGAAACGCCAACATTCAAACTGTTACTGGAAACGAACGGTTCAACATAGAAGAACGAAATTTGGGGAACCAAGTGGGCTTAGTGTACTGATCATTACCTGAAAGTATCATCCAGTTTGGGTGAAAAAATAGTTGCTGAGATTTCTGGAGATTCGTAATTTTGGGAAGCTTGGCAACCCCTTTCAAGGACAGTGTATCTCGCCAGTCACTGCTTAGGGCTACATCAAGAGGAAACAAAACCTAGAGATAGAACTTGAAACTACATTATCGTGTCAAGTTTCAAGAAGCTAGCACAAACCGTGTTTGATTTAGAGTTCCACATACATCTATCAATATAGGAGAAAACAGAGTGAAACGCCAAAATTCAAACTGTTACTGGAAACGAACGCTTCAACATAGAAGAACGAAATTTGGGGAACCAAGTGGGCTTAGTGTACTGATCATTACCTGAAAGTATGATCCAGTTTGGGTGAAAAAATAGTTGCTGAGATTTCTGGAGATTCGTAATTTTGGGTAGCTTGGCAACCACTTTCAAGGACAGTGTATCTCGCCAGTCACTGCTTAGGGCTACATCAAGAGGAAACAAAACCTAGAGACAGAACTTGAAACTACATTATCGTGTCAAGTTTCAAGAAGCTAGCACAAACCGTGTTTGATTTAGAGTTCCACATACGTCTATCAATATAGGAGAAAACAGAGTGAAACGCCAACATTCAAACTGTTACTGGAAACGAACGCTTCCACATAGAAGAACGAAATTTGGGGAACCAAGTGGGCTTAGTGTACTGATCATTACCTGAAAGTATCATCCAGTTTGGGTGAAAAAATAGTTTCTGAGATTTCTGGAGATTCGTAATTTTGGGAAGCTTGGCAACCCCTTTCAAGGACAGTGTATCTCGCCAGTCACTGCTTAGGGCTACATCAAGAGGAAACAAAACCGAGAGATAGAACTTGAAACTACATTATCGTGTCAAGTTTCAAGAAGCTAGCACAAACCGTGTTTGATTTAGAGTTCCACATACATCTATCAATATAGGAGAAAACAGAGTGAAACGCCAACATTCAAACTGTTACTGGAAACGAACGGTTCAACATAGAAGAACGAAATTTGGGGAACCAAGTGGGCTTAGTGTACTGATCATTACCTGAAAGTATCATCCAGTTTGGGTGAAAAAATAGTTGCTGAGATTTCTGGAGATTCGCAATTTTGGGTAGCTTGGCAACCCCTTTCAAGGACAGTGTATCTCGCCAGTCACTGCTTAGGGCTACATTAAGAGGAAACAAAACCTAGAGACAGAACTTGAAACTACATTATCGTGTCAAGTTTCAAAAAGCTAGCACAAACCGTGTTTGATTTAGAGTTCCACATACATCTCTCAATATAGGAGAAAACAGAGTGAAACGCCAAAATTCAAACTGTTACTGGAAACGAACGGTTCAACATAGAAGAACGAAATTTGGGGAACCAAGTGGGCTTAGTGTACTGATCATTACCTGAAAGTATCATCCAGTTTGGGTGAAAAAATAGTTTCTGAGATTTCTGGAGATTCGTAATTTTGGGAAGCTTGGCAACCCCTTTCAAGGACAGTGTATCTCGCCAGTCACTGCTTAGGGCTACATCAAGAGGAAACAAAACCTAGAGATAGAACTTGAAACTACATTATCGTGTCAAGTTTCAAGAAGCTAGCACAAACCGTGTTTGATTTAGAGTTCCACATACATCTATCAATATAGTAGAAAACAGAGTGAAACGCCAAAATTCAAACTGTTACTGGAAACGAACGCTTCAACATAGAAGAACGAAATTTGGGGAACCAAGTGGGCTTAGTGTACTGATCATTACCTGAAAGTATCATCCAGTTTGGGTGAAAAATTATTTTCTGAGATTTCAGGAGATTCGTAATTTTGGGAAGCTTGGCAACCCGTTTCAACGACAGTGTGATATCGCCAGTCACTGCTTAGGGCTACATCAAGAGGAAACAAAACATCGAGATAGAACTTGAATGTACATTATCGTGTCAAGTTTCAAAAAGCTAGCACAAACCGTGTTTGATTTAGAGTTCCACGTACACCTATCAATATTGGAGGAAACAGAGTGAAACGCCAAAATTCAAACTGTTACTGGAAACGAACGCTTCAACATAGAAGAACGAAATTTGGGGAACCAAGTGGGCTTAGTGTACTGATCATTACCTGAAAGTATCATCCAGTTTGGGTGAAAAAATAGTTTCTGAGATTTCTGGAGATTCGTAATTTTGGGAAGCTTGGCAACCCCTTTCAAGGACAGTGTATCTCGCCAGTCACTGCTTAGGGCTACATCAAGAGGAAACAAAACCGAGAGATAGAACTTGAAACTACATTATCGTGTCAAGTTTCAAAAAGCTAGCACAAACCGTGTTTGATTTAGAGTTCCACATACATCTATCAATATAGGAGAAAACAGAGTGAAACGCCAACATTCAAACTGTTACTGGAAACGAACGGTTCAACATAGAAGAACGAAATTTGGGGAACCAAGTGGGCTTAGTGTACTGATCATTACCTGAAAGTATCATCCAGTTTGGGTGAAAAAATAGTTGCTGAGATTTCTGGAGATTCGTAATTTTGGGTAGCTTGGCAACCCCTTTCAAGGACAGTGTATCTCGCCAGTCACTGCTTAGGGCTACATCAAGAGGAAACAAAACCTAGAGACAGAACTTGAAACTACATTATCGTGTCAAGTTTCAAAAAGCTAGCACAAACCGTGTTTGCTTTAGAGTTCCACATACATCTCTCAATATAGGAGAAAACAGAGTGAAACGCCAAAATTCAAACTGTTACTGGAAACGAACGGTTCCACATAGAAGAACGAAATTTGGGGAACCAAGTGGGCTTAGTGTACTGATCATTACCTGAAAGTATCATCCAGTTTGGGTGAAAAAATAGTTGCTGAGATTTCTGGAGATTCGTAATTTTGGGTAGCTTGGCAACCCCTTTCAAGGACAGTGTATCTCGCCAGTCACTGCTTAGGGCTACATCAAGAGGAAACAAAACCTAGAGACAGAACTTGAAACTACATTATCGTGTCAAGTTTCAAGAAGCTAGCACAAACCGTGTTTGATTTAGAGTTCCACATACGTCTATCAATATAGGAGAAAACAGAGTGAAACGCCAACATTCAAACTGTTACTGGAAACGAACGCTTCCACATAGAAGAACGAAATTTGGGGAACCAAGTGGGCTTAGTGTACTGATCATTACCTGAAAGTATCATCCAGTTTGGGTGAAAAAATAGTTTCTGAGATTTCTGGAGATTCGTAATTTTGGGAAGCTTGGCAACCCCTTTCAAGGACAGTGTACCTCGCCAGTCACTGCTTAGGGCTACATCAAGAGGAAACAAAACCGAGAGATAGAACTTGAAACTACATTATCGTGTCAAGTTTCAAGAAGCTAGCACAAACCGTGTTTGATTTAGAGTTCCACATACATCTATCAATATAGGAGAAAACAGAGTGAAACGCCAACATTCAAACTGTTACTGGAAACGAACGGTTCAACATAGAAGAACGAAATTTGGGGAACCAAGTGGGCTTAGTGTACTGATCATTACCTGAAAGTATCATCCAGTTTGGGTGAAAAAATAGTTGCTGAGATTTCTGGAGATTCGTAATTTTGGGTAGCTTGGCAACCCCTTTCAAGGACAGTGTATCTCGCCAGTCACTGCTTAGGGCTACATCAAGAGGAAACAAAACCTAGAGACAGAACTTGAAACTACATTATCGTGTCAAGTTTCAAAAAGCTAGCACAAACCGTGTTTGATTTAGAGTTCCACATACATCTCTCAATATAGGAGAAAACAGAGTGAAACGCCAAAATTCAAACTGTTACTGGAAACGAACGGTTCAACATAGAAGAACGAAATTTGGGGAACCAAGTGGGCTTAGTGTACTGATCATTACCTGAAAGTATCATCCAGTTTGGGTGAAAAAATAGTTGCTGAGATTTCTGGAGATTCGTAATTTTGGGAAGCTTGGCAACCCCTTTCAAGGACAGTGTATCTCGCCAGTCACTGCTTAGGGCTACATCAAGAGGAAACAAAACCTAGAGATAGAACTTGAAACTACATTATCGTGTCAAGTTTCAAGAAGCTAGCACAAACCGTGTTTGATTTAGAGTTCCACATACATCTATCAATATAGTAGAAAACAGAGTGAAACGCCAAAATTCAAGCTGTTACTGGAAACGAACGCTTCAACATAGAAGAACGAAATTTGGGGAACCAAGTGGGCTTAGTGTACTGATCATTACCTGAAAGTATCATCCAGTTTGGGTGAAAAATTATTTGCTGAGATTTCAGGAGATTCGTAATTTTGGGAAGCTTGGCAACCCGTTTCAACGACAGTGTGATCTCGCCAGTCACTGCTTAGGGCTACATCAAGAGGAAACAAAACATCGAGATAGAACTTGAATGTACATTATCGTGTCAAGTTTCAAAAAGCTAGCACAAACCGTGTTTGATTTAGAGTTCCACGTACACCTATCAATATTGGAGGAAACAGAGTGAAACGCCAAAATTCAAACTGTTACTGGAAACGAACGCTTCAACATAGAAGAACGAAATTTGGGGAACCAAGTGGGCTTAGTGTACTGATCATTACCTGAAAGTATCATCCAGTTTGGGTGAAAAAATAGTTGCTGAGATTTCTGGAGATTCGTAATTTTGGGTAGCTTGGCAACCCCTTTCAAGGACAGTGTATCTCGCCAGTCACTGCTTAGGGCTACATCAAGAGGAAACAAAACCTAGAGACAGAACTTGAAACTACATTATCGTGTCAAGTTTCAAGAAGCTAGCACAAACCGTGTTTGATTTAGAGTTCCACATACATCTATCAATATAGGAGAAAACAGAGTGAAACGCCAACATTCAAACTGTTACTGGAAACGAACGGTTCAACATAGAAGAACGAAATTTGGGGAACCAAGTGGGCTTAGTGTACTGATCATTACCTGAAAGTATCATCCAGTTTGGGTGAAAAAATAGTTTCTGAGATTTCTGGAGATTCGTAATTTTGGGAAGCTTGGCAACCCCTTTCAAGGACAGTGTATCTCGCCAGTCACTGCTTAGGGCTACATCAAGAGGAAACAAAACCGAGAGATAGAACTTGAAACTACATTATCGTGTCAAGTTTCAAGAAGCTAGCACAAACCGTGTTTGATTTAGAGTTCCACATACATCTATCAATATAGGAGAAAACAGAGTGAAACGCCAACATTCAAACTGTTACTGGAAACGAACGGTTCAACATAGAAGAACGAAATTTGGGGAACCAAGTGGGCTTAGTGTACTGATCATTACCTGAAAGTATCATCCAGTTTGGGTGAAAAAATAGTTGCTGAGATTTCTGGAGATTCGCAATTTTGGGTAGCTTGGCAACCCCTTTCAAGGACAGTGTATCTCGCCAGTCACTGCTTAGGGCTACATCAAGAGGAAACAAAACCTTGAGACAGAACTTGAAACTACATTATCGTGTCAAGTTTCAAAAAGCTAGCACAAACCGTGTTTGATTTAGAGTTCCACATACATCTATCAATATAGGAGAAAACAGAGTGAAACGCCAACATTCAAACTGTTACTGGAAACGAACGGTTCAACATAGAAGAACGAAATTTGGGGAACCAAGTGGGCTTAGTGTACTGATCATTACCTGAAAGTATCATCCAGTTTGGGTGAAAAAATAGTTGCTGAGATTTCTGGAGATTCGTAATTTTGGGTAGCTTGGCAACCCCTTTCAAGGACAGTGTATCTCGCCAGTCACTGCTTAGGGCTACATCAAGAGGAAACAAAACCTAGAGACAGAACTTGAAACTACATTATCTTGTCAAGTTTCAAAAAGCTAGCACAAACCGTGTTTGATTTAGAGTTCCACATACATCTCTCAATATAGGAGAAAACAGAGTGAAACGCCAACATTCAAACTGTTACTGGAAATGAACGGTTCCACATAGAAGAACGAAATTTGGGGAACCAAGTGGGCTTAGTGTACTGATCATTACCTGAAAGTATCATCCAGTTTGGGTGAAAAAATAGTTTCTGAGATTTCTGGAGATTCGTAATTTTGGGAAGCTTGGCAACCCCTTTCAAGGACAGTGTATCTCGCCAGTCACTGCTTAGGGCTACATCAAGAGGAAACAAAACCTAGAGATAGAACTTGAAACTACATTATCGTGTCAAGTTTCAAGAAGCTAGCACAAACCGTGTTTGATTTAGAGTTCCACATACATCTATCAATATAGGAGAAAACAGAGTGAAACGCCAAAATTCAAACTGTTACTGGAAACGAACGCTTCAACATAGAAGAACGAAATTTGGGGAACCAAGTGGGCTTAGTGTACTGATCATTACCTGAAAGTATCATCCAGTTTGGGTGAAAAAATAGTTGCTGAGATTTCTGGAGATTCGTAATTTTGGGTAGCTTGGCAACCCCTTTCAAGGACAGTGTATCTCGCCAGTCACTGCTTAGGGCTACATCAAGAGGAAAGAAAACCTAGAGACAGAACTTGAAACTACATTATCGTGTCAAGTTTCAAGAAGCTAGCACAAACCGTGTTTGATTTAGAGTTCCACATACGTCTATCAATATAGGAGAAAACAGAGTGAAACGCCAACATTCAAACTGTTACTGGAAACGAACGCTTCCACATAGAAGAACGAAATTTGGGGAACCAAGTGGGCTTAGTGTACTGATCATTACCTGAAAGTATCATCCAGTTTGGGTGAAAAAATAGTTTCTGAGATTTCTGGAGATTCGTAATTTTGGGAAGCTTGGCAACCCCTTTCAAGGACAGTGTATCTCGCCAGTCACTGCTTAGGGCTACATCAAGAGGAAACAAAACCGAGAGATAGAACTTGAAACTACATTATCGTGTCAAGTTTCAAGAAGCTAGCACAAACCGTGTTTGATTTAGAGTTCCACATACATCTATCAATATAGGAGAAAACAGAGTGAAACGCCAACATTCAAACTGTTACTGGAAACGAACGGTTCAACATAGAAGAACGAAATTTGGGGAACCAAGTGGGCTTAGTGTACTGATCATTACCTGAAAGTATCATCCAGTTTGGGTGAAAAAATAGTTGCTGAGATTTCTGGAGATTCGTAATTTTGGGTAGCTTGGCAACCCCTTTCAAGGACAGTGTATCTCGCCAGTCACTGCTTAGGGCTACATCAAGAGGAAAGAAAACCTAGAGACAGAACTTGAAACTACATTATCGTGTCAAGTTTCAAGAAGCTAGCACAAACCGTGTTTGATTTAGAGTTCCACATACGTCTATCAATATAGGAGAAAACAGAGTGAAACGCCAACATTCAAACTGTTACTGGAAACGAACGCTTCCACATAGAAGAACGAAATTTGGGGAACCAAGTGGGCTTAGTGTACTGATCATTACCTGAAAGTATCATCCAGTTTGGGTGAAAAAATAGTTTCTGAGATTTCTGGAGATTCGTAATTTTGGGAAGCTTGGCAACCCCTTTCAAGGACAGTGTATCTCGCCAGTCACTGCTTAGGGCTACATCAAGAGGAAACAAAACCGAGAGATAGAACTTGAAACTACATTATCGTGTCAAGTTTCAAGAAGCTAGCACAAACCGTGTTTGATTTAGAGTTCCACATACATCTATCAATATAGGAGAAAACAGAGTGAAACGCCAACATTCAAACTGTTACTGGAAACGAACGGTTCAACATAGAAGAACGAAATTTGGGGAACCAAGTGGGCTTAGTGTACTGATCATTACCTGAAAGTATCATCCAGTTTGGGTGAAAAAATAGTTGCTGAGATTTCTGGAGATTCGTAATTTTGGGAAGCTTGGCAACCCCTTTCAAGGACAGTGTATCTCGCCAGTCACTGCTTAGGGCTACATCAAGAGGAAACAAAACCTAGAGATAGAACTTGAAACTACATTATCGTGTCAAGTTTCAAGAAGCTAGCACAAACCGTGTTTGATTTAGAGTTCCACATACATCTATCAATATAGGAGAAAACAGAGTGAAACGCCAAAATTCAAACTGTTACTGGAAACGAACGCTTCAACATAGAAGAACGAAATTTGGGGAACCAAGTGGGCTTAGTGTACTGATCATTACCTGAAAGTATCATCCAGTTTGGGTGAAAAAATAGTTGCTGAGATTTCTGGAGATTCGTAATTTTGGGTAGCTTGGCAACCCCTTTCAAGGACAGTGTATCTCGCCAGTCACTGCTTAGGGCTACATCAAGAGGAAACAAAACCTAGAGACAGAACTTGAAACTACATTATCGTGTCAAGTTTCAAGAAGCTAGCACAAACCGTGTTTGATTTAGAGTTCCACATACGTCTATCAATATAGGAGAAAACAGAGTGAAACGCCAACATTCAAACTGTTACTGGAAACGAACGCTTCCACATAGAAGAACGAAATTTGGGGAACCAAGTGGGCTTAGTGTACTGATCATTACCTGAAAGTATCATCCAGTTTGGGTGAAAAAATAGTTTCTGAGATTTCTGGAGATTCGTAATTTTGGGAAGCTTGGCAACCCCTTTCAAGGACAGTGTATCTCGCCAGTCACTGCTTAGGGCTACATCAAGAGGAAACAAAACCGAGAGATAGAACTTGAAACTACATTATCGTGTCAAGTTTCAAGAAGCTAGCACAAACCGTGTTTGATTTAGAGTTCCACATACATCTATCAATATAGGAGAAAACAGAGTGAAACGCCAACATTCAAACTGTTACTGGAAACGAACGGTTCAACATAGAAGAACGAAATTTGGGGAACCAAGTGGGCTTAGTGTACTGATCATTACCTGTAAGTATCATCCAGTTTGGGTGAAAAAATAGTTGCTGAGATTTCTGGAGATTCGCAATTTTGGGTAGCTTGGCAACCCCTTTCAAGGACAGTGTATCTCGCCAGTCACTGCTTAGGGCTACATCAAGAGGAAACAAAACCTAGAGACAGAACTTGAAACTACATTATCGTGTCAAGTTTCAAAAAGCTAGCACAAACCGTGTTTGATTTAGAGTTCCACATACATCTATCAATATAGTAGAAAACAGAGTGAAACGCCAAAATTCAAACTGTTACTGTAAACGAACGCTTCAACATAGAAGAACGAAATTTGGGGAACCAAGTGGGCTTAGTGTACTGATCATTACCTGAAAGTATCATCCAGTTTGGGTGAAAAATTATTTGCTGAGATTTCAGGAGATTCGTAATTTTGGGAAGCTTGGCAACCCGTTTCAACGACAGTGTGATCTCGCCAGTCACTGCTTAGGGCTACATCAAGAGGAAACAAAACATCGAGATAGAACTTGAATGTACATTATCGTGTCAAGTTTCAAAAAGCTAGCACAAACCGTGTTTGATTTAGAGTTCCACGTACACCTATCAATATTGGAGGAAACAGAGTGAAACGCCAAAATTCAAACTGTTACTGGAAACGAACGCTTCAACATAGAAGAACGAAATTTGGGGAACCAAGTGGGCTTAGTGTACTGATCATTACCTGAAAGTATCATCCAGTTTGGGTGAAAAAATAGTTTCTGAGATTTCTGGAGATTCGTAATTTTGGGAAGCTTGGCAACCCCTTTCAAGGACAGTGTATCTCGCCAGTCACTGCTTAGGGCTACATCAAGAGGAAACAAAACCGAGAGATAGAACTTGAAACTACATTATCGTGTCAAGTTTCAAAAAGCTAGCACAAACCGTGTTTGATTTAGAGTTCCACATACATCTATCAATATAGGAGAAAACAGAGTGAAACGCCAACATTCAAACTGTTACTGGAAACGAACGGTTCAACATAGAAGAACGAAATTTGGGGAACCAAGTGGGCTTAGTGTACTGATCATTACCTGAAAGTATCATCCAGTTTGGGTGAAAAAATAGTTGCTGAGATTTCTGGAGATTCGTAATTTTGGGAAGCTTGGCAACCCCTTTCAAGGACAGTGTATCTCGCCAGTCACTGCTTAGGGCTACATCAAGAGGAAACAAAACCTAGAGATAGAACTTGAAACTACATTATCGTGTCAAGTTTCAAGAAGCTAGCACAAACCGTGTTTTATTTAGAGTTCCACATACATCTATCAATATAGTAGAAAACAGAGTGAAACGCCAAAATTCAAACTGTTACTGTAAACGAACGCTTCAACATAGAAGAACGAAATTTGGGGAACCAAGTGGGCTTAGTGTACTGATCATTACCTGAAAGTATCATCCAGTTTGGGTGAAAAATTATTTGCTGAGATTTCAGGAGATTCGTAATTTTGGGAAGCTTGGCAACCCGTTTCAACGACAGTGTGATCTCGCCAGTCACTGCTTAGGGCTACATCAAGAGGAAACAAAACATCGAGATAGAACTTGAATGTACATTATCGTGTCAAGTTTCAAAAAGCTAGCACAAACCGTGTTTGATTTAGAGTTCCACGTACACCTATCAATATTGGAGGAAACAGAGTGAAACGCCAAAATTCAAACTGTTACTGGAAACGAACGCTTCAACATAGAAGAACGAAATTTGGGGAACCAAGTGGGCTTAGTGTACTGATCATTACCTGAAAGTATCATCCAGTTTGGGTGAAAAAATAGTTTCTGAGATTTCTGGAGATTCGTAATTTTGGGAAGCTTGGCAACCCCTTTCAAGGACAGTGTATCTCGCCAGTCACTGCTTAGGGCTACATCAAGAGGAAACAAAACCGAGAGATAGAACTTGAAACTACATTATCGTGTCAAGTTTCAAAAAGCTAGCACAAACCGTGTTTGATTTAGAGTTCCACATACATCTATCAATATAGGAGAAAACAGAGTGAAACGCCAACATTCAAACTGTTACTGGAAACGAACGGTTCAACATAGAAGAACGAAATTTGGGGAACCAAGTGGGCTTAGTGTACTGATCATTACCTGAAAGTATCATCCAGTTTGGGTGAAAAAATAGTTGCTGAGATTTCTGGAGATTCGTAATTTTGGGTAGCTTGGCAACCCCTTTCAAGGACAGTGTATCTCGCCAGTCACTGCTTAGGGCTACATCAAGAGGAAACAAAACCTAGAGACAGAACTTGAAACTACATTATCGTGTCAAGTTTCAAAAAGCTAGCACAAACCGTGTTTGATTTAGAGTTCCACATACATCTATCAATATAGGAGAAAACAGAGTGAAACGCCAACATTCAAACTGTTACTGGAAACGAACGGTTCAACATAGAAGAACGAAATTTGGGGAACCAAGTGGGCTTAGTGTACTGATCATTACCTGTAAGTATCATCCAGTTTGGGTGAAAAAATAGTTGCTGAGATTTCTGGAGATTCGCAATTTTGGGTAGCTTGGCAACCCCTTTCAAGGACAGTGTATCTCGCCAGTCACTGCTTAGGGCTACATCAAGAGGAAACAAAACCTAGAGACAGAACTTGAAACTACATTATCGTGTCAAGTTTCAAAAAGCTAGCACAAACCGTGTTTGATTTAGAGTTCCACATACATCTATCAATATAGTAGAAAACAGAGTGAAACGCCAAAATTCAAACTGTTACTGTAAACGAACGCTTCAACATAGAAGAACGAAATTTGGGGAACCAAGTGGGCTTAGTGTACTGATCATTACCTGAAAGTATCATCCAGTTTGGGTGAAAAATTATTTGCTGAGATTTCAGGAGATTCGTAATTTTGGGAAGCTTGGCAACCCGTTTCAACGACAGTGTGATCTCGCCAGTCACTGCTTAGGGCTACATCAAGAGGAAACAAAACATCGAGATAGAACTTGAATGTACATTATCGTGTCAAGTTTCAAAAAGCTAGCACAAACCGTGTTTGATTTAGAGTTCCACGTACACCTATCAATATTGGAGGAAACAGAGTGAAACGCCAAAATTCAAACTGTTACTGGAAACGAACGCTTCAACATAGAAGAACGAAATTTGGGGAACCAAGTGGGCTTAGTGTACTGATCATTACCTGAAAGTATCATCCAGTTTGGGTGAAAAAATAGTTTCTGAGATTTCTGGAGATTCGTAATTTTGGGAAGCTTGGCAACCCCTTTCAAGGACAGTGTATCTCGCCAGTCACTGCTTAGGGCTACATCAAGAGGAAACAAAACCGAGAGATAGAACTTGAAACTACATTATCGTGTCAAGTTTCAAAAAGCTAGCACAAACCGTGTTTGATTTAGAGTTCCACATACATCTATCAATATAGGAGAAAACAGAGTGAAACGCCAACATTCAAACTGTTACTGGAAACGAACGGTTCAACATAGAAGAACGAAATTTGGGGAACCAAGTGGGCTTAGTGTACTGATCATTACCTGAAAGTATCATCCAGTTTGGGTGAAAAAATAGTTGCTGAGATTTCTGGAGATTCGTAATTTTGGGAAGCTTGGCAACCCCTTTCAAGGACAGTGTATCTCGCCAGTCACTGCTTAGGGCTACATCAAGAGGAAACAAAACCTAGAGATAGAACTTGAAACTACATTATCGTGTCAAGTTTCAAGAAGCTAGCACAAACCGTGTTTTATTTAGAGTTCCACATACATCTATCAATATAGTAGAAAACAGAGTGAAACGCCAAAATTCAAACTGTTACTGTAAACGAACGCTTCAACATAGAAGAACGAAATTTGGGGAACCAAGTGGGCTTAGTGTACTGATCATTACCTGAAAGTATCATCCAGTTTGGGTGAAAAATTATTTGCTGAGATTTCAGGAGATTCGTAATTTTGGGAAGCTTGGCAACCCGTTTCAACGACAGTGTGATCTCGCCAGTCACTGCTTAGGGCTACATCAAGAGGAAACAAAACATCGAGATAGAACTTGAATGTACATTATCGTGTCAAGTTTCAAAAAGCTAGCACAAACCGTGTTTGATTTAGAGTTCCACGTACACCTATCAATATTGGAGGAAACAGAGTGAAACGCCAAAATTCAAACTGTTACTGGAAACGAACGCTTCAACATAGAAGAACGAAATTTGGGGAACCAAGTGGGCTTAGTGTACTGATCATTACCTGAAAGTATCATCCAGTTTGGGTGAAAAAATAGTTTCTGAGATTTCTGGAGATTCGTAATTTTGGGAAGCTTGGCAACCCCTTTCAAGGACAGTGTATCTCGCCAGTCACTGCTTAGGGCTACATCAAGAGGAAACAAAACCGAGAGATAGAACTTGAAACTACATTATCGTGTCAAGTTTCAAAAAGCTAGCACAAACCGTGTTTGATTTAGAGTTCCACATACATCTATCAATATAGGAGAAAACAGAGTGAAACGCCAACATTCAAACTGTTACTGGAAACGAACGGTTCAACATAGAAGAACGAAATTTGGGGAACCAAGTGGGCTTAGTGTACTGATCATTACCTGAAAGTATCATCCAGTTTGGGTGAAAAAATAGTTGCTGAGATTTCTGGAGATTCGTAATTTTGGGTAGCTTGGCAACCCCTTTCAAGGACAGTGTATCTCGCCAGTCACTGCTTAGGGCTACATCAAGAGGAAACAAAACCTAGAGACAGAACTTGAAACTACATTATCGTGTCAAGTTTCAAAAAGCTAGCACAAACCGTGTTTGATTTAGAGTTCCACATACATCTCTCAATTAGGAGAAAACAGAGTGAAACGCCAACATTCAAACTGTTACTGGAAACGAACGGTTCAACATAGAAGAACGAAATTTGGGGAACCAAGTGGGCTTAGTGTACTGATCATTACCTGAAAGTATCATCCAGTTTGGGTGAAAAAATAGTTTCTGAGATTTCTGGAGATTCGTAATTTTGGGAAGCTTGGCAACCCCTTTCAAGGACAGTGTATCTCGCCAGTCACTGCTTAGGGCTACATCAAGAGGAAACAAAACCTAGAGATAGAACTTGAAACTACATTATCGTGTCAAGTTTCAAGAAGCTAGCACAAACCGTGTTTGATTTAGAGTTCCACATACATCTATCAATATAGGAGAAAACAGAGTGAAACGCCAAAATTCAAACTGTTACTGAAAACGAACGCTTCAACATAGAAGAACGAAATTTGGGGAACCAACTGGGCTTAGTGTACTGATCATTACCTGAAAGTATCATCCAGTTTGGGTGAAAAAATAGTTGCTGAGATTTCTGGAGATTCGTAATTTTGGGTAGCTTGGCAACCCCTTTCAAGGACAGTGTATCTCGCCAGTCACTGCTTAGGGCTACATCAAGAGGAAACAAAACATCGAGATAGAACTTGAATGTACATTATCGTGTCAAGTTTCAAAAAGCTAGCACAAACCGTGTTTGATTTAGAGTTCCACGTACACCTATCAATATTGGAGGAAACAGAGTGAAACGCCAAAATTCAAACTGTTACTGGAAACGAACGCTTCAACATAGAAGAACGAAATTTGGGGAACCAAGTGGGCTTAGTGTACTGATCATTACCTGAAAGTATCATCCAGTTTGGGTGAAAAAATAGTTTCTGAGATTTCTGGAGATTCGTAATTTTGGGAAGCTTGGCAACCCCTTTCAAGGACAGTGTATCTCGCCAGTCACTGCTTAGGGCTACATCAAGAGGAAACAAAACCGAGAGATAGAACTTGAAACTACATTATCGTGTCAAGTTTCAAAAAGCTAGCACAAACCGTGTTTGATTTAGAGTTCCACATACATCTATCAATATAGGAGAAAACAGAGTGAAACGCCAACATTCAAACTGTTACTGGAAACGAACGGTTCAACATAGAAGAACGAAATTTGGGGAACCAAGTGGGCTTAGTGTACTGATCATTACCTGAAAGTATCATCCAGTTTGGGTGAAAAAATAGTTGCTGAGATTTCTGGAGATTCGTAATTTTGGGTAGCTTGGCAACCCCTTTCAAGGACAGTGTATCTCGCCAGTCACTGCTTAGGGCTACATCAAGAGGAAACAAAACCTAGAGACAGAACTTGAAACTACATTATCGTGTCAAGTTTCAAAAAGCTAGCACAAACCGTGTTTGATTTAGAGTTCCACATACATCTCTCAATTAGGAGAAAACAGAGTGAAACGCCAACATTCAAACTGTTACTGGAAACGAACGGTTCAACATAGAAGAACGAAATTTGGGGAACCAAGTGGGCTTAGTGTACTGATCATTACCTGAAAGTATCATCCAGTTTGGGTGAAAAAATAGTTTCTGAGATTTCTGGAGATTCGTAATTTTGGGAAGCTTGGCAACCCCTTTCAAGGACAGTGTATCTCGCCAGTCACTGCTTAGGGCTACATCAAGAGGAAACAAAACCTAGAGATAGAACTTGAAACTACATTATCGTGTCAAGTTTCAAGAAGCTAGCACAAACCGTGTTTGATTTAGAGTTCCACATACATCTATCAATATAGGAGAAAACAGAGTGAAACGCCAAAATTCAAACTGTTACTGAAAACGAACGCTTCAACATAGAAGAACGAAATTTGGGGAACCAACTGGGCTTAGTGTACTGATCATTACCTGAAAGTATCATCCAGTTTGGGTGAAAAAATAGTTGCTGAGATTTCTGGAGATTCGTAATTTTGGGTAGCTTGGCAACCCCTTTCAAGGACAGTGTATCTCGCCAGTCACTGCTTAGGGCTACATCAAGAGGAAACAAAACCTAGAGACAGAACTTGAAACTACATTATCGTGTCAAGTTTCAAGAAGCTAGCACAAACCGTGTTTGATTTAGAGTTCCACATACGTCTATCAATATAGGAGAAAACAGAGTGAAACGCCAACATTCAAACTGTTACTGGAAACGAACGCTTCAACATAGAAGAACGAAATTTGGGGAACCAAGTGGGCTTAGTGTACTGATCATTACCTGAAAGTATCATCCAGTTTGGGTGAAAAAATAGTTTCTGAGATTTCTGGAGATTCGTAATTTTGGGAAGCTTGGCAACCCCTTTCAAGGACAGTGTATCTCGCCAGTCACTGCTTAGGGCTACATCAAGAGGAAACAAAACCGAGAGATAGAACTTGAAACTACATTATCGTGTCAAGTTTCAAGAAGCTAGCACAAACCGTGTTTGATTTAGAGTTCCACATACATCTATCAATATAGGAGAAAACAGAGTGAAACGCCAACATTCAAACTGTTACTGGAAACGAACGGTTCAACATAGAAGAACGAAATTTGGGGAACCAAGTGGGCTTAGTGTACTGATCATTACCTGAAAGTATCATCCAGTTTGGGTGAAAAAATAGTTGCTGAGATTTCTGGAGATTCGCAATTTTGGGTAGCTTGGCAACCCCTTTCAAGGACAGTGTATCTCGCCAGTCACTGCTTAGGGCTACATCAAGAGGAAACAAAACCTAGAGACAGAACTTGAAACTACATTATCGTGTCAAGTTTCAAAAAGCTAGCACAAACCGTGTTTGATTTAGAGTTCCACATACATCTATCAATATAGGAGAAAACAGAGTGAAACGCCAACATTCAAACTGTTACTGGAAACGAACGGTTCAACATAGAAGAACGAAATTTGGGGAACCAAGTGGGCTTAGTGTACTGATCATTACCTGAAAGTATCATCCAGTTTGGGTGAAAAAATAGTTGCTGAGATTTCTGGAGATTCGTAATTTTGGGTAGCTTGGCAACCCCTTTCAAGGACAGTGTATCTCGCCAGTCACTGCTTAGGGCTACATCAAGAGGAAACAAAACCTAGAGACAGAACTTGAAACTACATTATCTTGTCAAGTTTCAAAAAGCTAGCACAAACCGTGTTTGATTTAGAGTTCCACATACATCTCTCAATATAGGAGAAAACAGAGTGAAACGCCAACATTCAAACTGTTACTGGAAACGAACGCTTCCACATAGAAGAACGAAATTTGGGGAACCAAGTGGGCTTAGTGTACTGATCATTACCTGAAAGTATCATCCAGTTTGGGTGAAAAAATAGTTTCTGAGATTTCTGGAGATTCGTAATTTTGGGAAGCTTGGCAACCCCTTTCAAGGACAGTGTATCTCGCCAGTCACTGCTTAGGGCTACATCAAGAGGAAACAAAACCGAGAGATAGAACTTGAAACTACATTATCGTGTCAAGTTTCAAGAAGCTAGCACAAACCGTGTTTGATTTAGAGTTCCACATACATCTATCAATATAGGAGAAAACAGAGTGAAACGCCAACATTCAAACTGTTACTGGAAACGAACGGTTCAACATAGAAGAACGAAATTTGGGGAACCAAGTGGGCTTAGTGTACTGATCATTACCTGAAAGTATCATCCAGTTTGGGTGAAAAAATAGTTGCTGAGATTTCTGGAGATTCGTAATTTTGGGTAGCTTGGCAACCCCTTTCAAGGACAGTGTATCTCGCCAGTCACTGCTTAGGGCTACATCAAGAGGAAACAAAACCTAGAGACAGAACTTGAAACTACATTATCGTGTCAAGTTTCAAAAAGCTAGCACAAACCGTGTTTGATTTAGAGTTCCACATACATCTCTCAATATAGGAGAAAACAGAGTGAAACGCCAAAATTCAAACTGTTACTGGAAACGAACGGTTCAACATAGAAGAACGAAATTTGGGGAACCAAGTGGGCTTAGTGTACTGATCATTACCTGAAAGTATCATCCAGTTTGGGTGAAAAAATAGTTGCTGAGATTTCTGGAGATTCGTAATTTTGGGAAGCTTGGCAACCCCTTTCAAGGACAGTGTATCTCGCCAGTCACTGCTTAGGGCTACATCAAGAGGAAACAAAACCTAGAGATAGAACTTGAAACTACATTATCGTGTCAAGTTTCAAGAAGCTAGCACAAACCGTGTTTGATTTAGAGTTCCACATACATCTATCAATATAGTAGAAAACAGAGTGAAACGCCAAAATTCAAGCTGTTACTGGAAACGAACGCTTCAACATAGAAGAACGAAATTTGGGGAACCAAGTGGGCTTAGTGTACTGATCATTACCTGAAAGTATCATCCAGTTTGGGTGAAAAATTATTTGCTGAGATTTCAGGAGATTCGTAATTTTGGGAAGCTTGGCAACCCGTTTCAACGACAGTGTGATCTCGCCAGTCACTGCTTAGGGCTACATTATCGTGTCAAGTTTCAAGAAGCTAGCACAAACCGTGTTTGACATAGAGTTCCACATACATCTATCAATATAGGAGAAAACAGAGTGAAACGCCAACATTCAAACTGTTACTGTAAACGAACGCTTCAACATAGAAGAACGAAATTTGGGGAACCAAGTGGGCTTAGTGTACTGATCATTACCTGAAAGTATCATCCAGTTTGGGTGAAAAAATAGTTTCTGAGATTTCTGGAGATTCGTAATTTTGGGAAGCTTGGCAACCCCTTTCAAGGACAGTGTATCTCGCCAGTCACTGCTTAGGGCAACATCAAGAGGAAACAAAACCTAGAGACAGAACTTGAAACTACATTATCGTGTCAAGTTTCAAGAAGCTAGCACAAACCGTGTTTGATTTAGAGTTCCACATACGTCTATCAATATAGGAGAAAACAGAGTGAAACGCCAACATTCAAACTGTTACTGGAAACGAACGCTTCAACATAGAAGAACGAAATTTGGGGAACCAAGTGGGCTTAGTGTACTGATCATTACCTGAAAGTATCATCCAGTTTGGGTGAAAAAATAGTTTCTGAGATTTCTGGAGATTCGTAATTTTGGGAAGCTTGGCAACCCCTTTCAAGGACAGTGTATCTCGCCAGTCACTGCTTAGGGCTACATCAAGAGGAAACAAAACCGAGAGATAGAACTTGAAACTACATTATCGTGTCAAGTTTCAAAAAGCTAGCACAAACCGTGTTTGATTTAGAGTTCCACATACATCTATCAATATAGGAGAAAACAGAGTGAAACGCCAACATTCAAACTGTTACTGGAAACGAACGGTTCAACATAGAAGAACGAAATTTGGGGAACCAAGTGGGCTTAGTGTACTGATCATTACCTGAAAGTATCATCCAGTTTGGGTGAAAAAATAGTTTCTGAGATTTCTGGAGATTCGTAATTTTGGGTAGCTTGGCAACCCCTTTCAAGGACAGTGTATCTCGCCAGTCACTGCTTAGGGCTACATCAAGAGGAAACAAAACCTAGAGACAGAACTTGAAACTACATTATCGTGTCACGTTTCAAAAAGCTAGCACAAACCGTGTTTGATTTAGAGTTCCACATACATCTCTCAATATAGGAGAAAACAGAGTGAAACGCCAAAATTCAAACTGTTACTGGAAACGAACGGTTCAACATAGAAGAACGAAATTTGGGGAACCAAGTGGGCTTAGTGTACTGATCATTACCTGAAAGTATCATCCAGTTTGGGTGAAAAAATAGTTTCTGAGATTTCTGGAGATTCGTAATTTTGGGAAGCTTGGCAACCCCTTTCAAGGACAGTGTATCTCGCCAGTCACTGCTTAGGGCTACATCAAGAGGAAACAAAACCTAGAGATAGAACTTGAAACTACATTATCGTGTCAAGTTTCAAGAAGCTAGCACAAACCGTGTTTGATTTAGAGTTCCACATACATCTATCAATATAGGAGAAAACAGAGTGAAACGCCAAAATTCAAACTGTTACTGGAAACGAACGCTTCAACATAGAAGAACGAAATTTGGGGAACCAACTGGGCTTAGTGTACTGATCATTACCTGAAAGTATCATCCAGTTTGGGTGAAAAAATAGTTGCTGAGATTTCTGGAGATTCGTAATTTTGGGTAGCTTGGCAACCCCTTTCAAGGACAGTGTATCTCGCCAGTCACTGCTTAGGGCTACATCAAGAGGAAACAAAACCTAGAGACAGAACTTGAAACTACATTATCGTGTCAAGATTCAAGAAGCTAGCACAAACCGTGTTTGATTTAGAGTTCCACATACGTCTATCAATATAGGAGAAAACAGAGTGAAACGCCAACATTCAAACTGTTACTGGAAACGAACGCTTCCACATAGAAGAACGAAATTTGGGGAACCAAGTGGGCTTAGTGTACTGATCATTACCTGAAAGTATCATCCAGTTTGGGTGAAAAAATAGTTTCTGAGATTTCTGGAGATTCGTAATTTTGGGAAGCTTGGCAACCCCTTTCAAGGACAGTGTATCTCGCCAGTCACTGCTTAGGGCTACATCAATAGGAAACAAAAACGAGAGATAGAACTTGAAACTACATTATCGTGTCAAGTTTCAAGAAGCTAGCACAAACCGTGTTTGATTTAGAGTTCCACATACATCTATCAATATAGGAGAAAACAGAGTGAAACGCCAACATTCAAACTGTTACTGGAAACGAACGGTTCAACATAGAAGAACGAAATTTGGGGAACCAAGTGGGCTTAGTGTACTGATCATTACCTGAAAGTATCATCCAGTTTGGGTGAAAAAATAGTTGCTGAGATTTCTGGAGATTCGCAATTTTGGGTAGCTTGGCAACCCCTTTCAAGGACAGTGTATCTCGCCAGTCACTGCTTAGGGCTACATCAAGAGGAAACAAAACCTAGAGACAGAACTTGAAACTACATTATGGTGTCAAGTTTCAAAAAGCTAGCACAAACCGTGTTTGATTTAGAGTTCCACATACATCTCTCAATATAGGAGAAAACAGAGTGAAACGCCAAAATTCAAACTGTTACTGGAAACGAACGGTTCAACATAGAAGAACGAAATTTGGGGAACCAAGTGGGCTTAGTGTACTGATCATTACCTGAAAGTATCATCCAGTTTGGGTGAAAAAATAGTTGCTGAGATTTCTGGAGATTCGTAATTTTGGGAAGCTTGGCAACCCCTTTCAAGGACAGTGTATCTCGCCAGTCACTGCTTAGGGCTACATCAATAGGAAACAAAACCGAGAGATAGAACTTGAAACTACATTATCGTGTCAAGTTTCAAGAAGCTAGCACAAACCGTGTTTGATTTAGAGTTCCACATACATCTATCAATATAGGAGAAAACAGAGTGAAACGCCAACATTCAAACTGTTACTGGAAACGAACGGTTCAACATAGAAGAACGAAATTTGGGGAACCAAGTGGGCTTAGTGTACTGATCATTACCTGAAAGTATCATCCAGTTTGGGTGAAAAAATAGTTGCTGAGATTTCTGGAGATTCGCAATTTTGGGTAGCTTGGCAACCCCTTTCAAGGACAGTGTATCTCGCCAGTCACTGCTTAGGGCTACATCAAGAGGAAACAAAACCTAGAGACAGAACTTGAAACTACATTATCGTGTCAAGTTTCAAAAAGCTAGCACAAACCGTGTTTGATTTAGAGTTCCACATACATCTCTCAATATAGGAGAAAACAGAGTGAAACGCCAAAATTCAAACTGTTACTGGAAACGAACGGTTCAACATAGAAGAACGAAATTTGGGGAACCAAGTGGGCTTAGTGTACTGATCATTACCTGAAAGTATCATCCAGTTTGGGTGAAAAAATAGTTGCTGAGATTTCTGGAGATTCGTAATTTTGGGAAGCTTGGCAACCCCTTTCAAGGACAGTGTATCTCGCCAGTCACTGCTTAGGGCTACATCAAGAGGAAACAAAACCTAGAGATAGAACTTGAAACTACATTATCGTGTCAAGTTTCAAGAAGCTAGCACAAACCGTGTTTGACATAGAGTTCCACATACATCTATCAATATAGGAGAAAACAGAGTGAAACGCCAACATTCAAACTGTTACTGTAAACGAACGCTTCAACATAGAAGAACGAAATTTGGGGAACCAAGTGGGCTTAGTGTACTGATCATTACCTGAAAGTATCATCCAGTTTGGGTGAAAAAATAGTTTCTGAGATTTCTGGAGATTCGTAATTTTGGGAAGCTTGGCAACCCCTTTCAAGGACAGTGTATCTCGCCAGTCACTGCTTAGGGCAACATCAAGAGGAAACAAAACCTAGAGACAGAACTTGAAACTACATTATCGTGTCAAGTTTCAAGAAGCTAGCACAAACCGTGTTTGATTTAGAGTTCCACATACGTCTATCAATATAGGAGAAAACAGAGTGAAACGCCAACATTCAAACTGTTACTGGAAACGAACGCTTCAACATAGAAGAACGAAATTTGGGGAACCAAGTGGGCTTAGTGTACTGATCATTACCTGAAAGTATCATCCAGTTTGGGTGAAAAAATAGTTTCTGAGATTTCTGGAGATTCGTAATTTTGGGAAGCTTGGCAACCCCTTTCAAGGACAGTGTATCTCGCCAGTCACTGCTTAGGGCTACATCAAGAGGAAACAAAACCGAGAGATAGAACTTGAAACTACATTATCGTGTCAAGTTTCAAAAAGCTAGCACAAACCGTGTTTGATTTAGAGTTCCACATACATCTATCAATATAGGAGAAAACAGAGTGAAACGCCAACATTCAAACTGTTACTGGAAACGAACGGTTCAACATAGAAGAACGAAATTTGGGGAACCAAGTGGGCTTAGTGTACTGATCATTACCTGAAAGTATCATCCAGTTTGGGTGAAAAAATAGTTTCTGAGATTTCTGGAGATTCGTAATTTTGGGTAGCTTGGCAACCCCTTTCAAGGACAGTGTATCTCGCCAGTCACTGCTTAGGGCTACATCAAGAGGAAACAAAACCTAGAGACAGAACTTGAAACTACATTATCGTGTCACGTTTCAAAAAGCTAGCACAAACCGTGTTTGATTTAGAGTTCCACATACATCTCTCAATATAGGAGAAAACAGAGTGAAACGCCAAAATTCAAACTGTTACTGGAAACGAACGGTTCAACATAGAAGAACGAAATTTGGGGAACCAAGTGGGCTTAGTGTACTGATCATTACCTGAAAGTATCATCCAGTTTGGGTGAAAAAATAGTTTCTGAGATTTCTGGAGATTCGTAATTTTGGGAAGCTTGGCAACCCCTTTCAAGGACAGTGTATCTCGCCAGTCACTGCTTAGGGCTACATCAAGAGGAAACAAAACCTAGAGATAGAACTTGAAACTACATTATCGTGTCAAGTTTCAAGAAGCTAGCACAAACCGTGTTTGATTTAGAGTTCCACATACATCTATCAATATAGGAGAAAACAGAGTGAAACGCCAAAATTCAAACTGTTACTGGAAACGAACGCTTCAACATAGAAGAACGAAATTTGGGGAACCAACTGGGCTTAGTGTACTGATCATTACCTGAAAGTATCATCCAGTTTGGGTGAAAAAATAGTTGCTGAGATTTCTGGAGATTCGTAATTTTGGGTAGCTTGGCAACCCCTTTCAAGGACAGTGTATCTCGCCAGTCACTGCTTAGGGCTACATCAAGAGGAAACAAAACCTAGAGACAGAACTTGAAACTACATTATCGTGTCAAGATTCAAGAAGCTAGCACAAACCGTGTTTGATTTAGAGTTCCACATACGTCTATCAATATAGGAGAAAACAGAGTGAAACGCCAACATTCAAACTGTTACTGGAAACGAACGCTTCCACATAGAAGAACGAAATTTGGGGAACCAAGTGGGCTTAGTGTACTGATCATTACCTGAAAGTATCATCCAGTTTGGGTGAAAAAATAGTTTCTGAGATTTCTGGAGATTCGTAATTTTGGGAAGCTTGGCAACCCCTTTCAAGGACAGTGTATCTCGCCAGTCACTGCTTAGGGCTACATCAATAGGAAACAAAAACGAGAGATAGAACTTGAAACTACATTATCGTGTCAAGTTTCAAGAAGCTAGCACAAACCGTGTTTGATTTAGAGTTCCACATACATCTATCAATATAGGAGAAAACAGAGTGAAACGCCAACATTCAAACTGTTACTGGAAACGAACGGTTCAACATAGAAGAACGAAATTTGGGGAACCAAGTGGGCTTAGTGTACTGATCATTACCTGAAAGTATCATCCAGTTTGGGTGAAAAAATAGTTGCTGAGATTTCTGGAGATTCGCAATTTTGGGTAGCTTGGCAACCCCTTTCAAGGACAGTGTATCTCGCCAGTCACTGCTTAGGGCTACATCAAGAGGAAACAAAACCTAGAGACAGAACTTGAAACTACATTATGGTGTCAAGTTTCAAAAAGCTAGCACAAACCGTGTTTGATTTAGAGTTCCACATACATCTCTCAATATAGGAGAAAACAGAGTGAAACGCCAAAATTCAAACTGTTACTGGAAACGAACGGTTCAACATAGAAGAACGAAATTTGGGGAACCAAGTGGGCTTAGTGTACTGATCATTACCTGAAAGTATCATCCAGTTTGGGTGAAAAAATAGTTGCTGAGATTTCTGGAGATTCGTAATTTTGGGAAGCTTGGCAACCCCTTTCAAGGACAGTGTATCTCGCCAGTCACTGCTTAGGGCTACATCAATAGGAAACAAAACCGAGAGATAGAACTTGAAACTACATTATCGTGTCAAGTTTCAAGAAGCTAGCACAAACCGTGTTTGATTTAGAGTTCCACATACATCTATCAATATAGGAGAAAACAGAGTGAAACGCCAACATTCAAACTGTTACTGGAAACGAACGGTTCAACATAGAAGAACGAAATTTGGGGAACCAAGTGGGCTTAGTGTACTGATCATTACCTGAAAGTATCATCCAGTTTGGGTGAAAAAATAGTTGCTGAGATTTCTGGAGATTCGCAATTTTGGGTAGCTTGGCAACCCCTTTCAAGGACAGTGTATCTCGCCAGTCACTGCTTAGGGCTACATCAAGAGGAAACAAAACCTAGAGACAGAACTTGAAACTACATTATCGTGTCAAGTTTCAAAAAGCTAGCACAAACCGTGTTTGATTTAGAGTTCCACATACATCTCTCAATATAGGAGAAAACAGAGTGAAACGCCAAAATTCAAACTGTTACTGGAAACGAACGGTTCAACATAGAAGAACGAAATTTGGGGAACCAAGTGGGCTTAGTGTACTGATCATTACCTGAAAGTATCATCCAGTTTGGGTGAAAAAATAGTTGCTGAGATTTCTGGAGATTCGCAATTTTGGGTAGCTTGGCAACCCCTTTCAAGGACAGTGTATCTCGCCAGTCACTGCTTAGGGCTACATCAAGAGGAAACAAAACCTAGAGACAGAACTTGAAACTACATTATCGTGTCAAGATTCAAGAAGCTAGCACAAACCGTGTTTGATTTAGAGTTCCACATACGTCTATCAATATAGGAGAAAACAGAGTGAAACGCCAACATTCAAACTGTTACTGGAAACGAACGCTTCCACATAGAAGAACGAAATTTGGGGAACCAAGTGGGCTTAGTGTACTGATCATTACCTGAAAGTATCATCCAGTTTGGGTGAAAAAATAGTTTCTGAGATTTCTGGAGATTCGTAATTTTGGGAAGCTTGGCAACCCCTTTCAAGGACAGTGTATCTCGCCAGTCACTGCTTAGGGCTACATCAATAGGAAACAAAACCGAGAGATAGAACTTGAAACTACATTATCGTGTCAAGTTTCAAGAAGCTAGCACAAACCGTGTTTGATTTAGAGTTCCACATACATCTATCAATATAGGAGAAAACAGAGTGAAACGCCAACATTCAAACTGTTACTGGAAACGAACGGTTCAACATAGAAGAACGAAATTTGGGGAACCAAGTGGGCTTAGTGTACTGATCATTACCTGAAAGTATCATCCAGTTTGGGTGAAAAAATAGTTGCTGAGATTTCTGGAGATTCGCAATTTTGGGTAGCTTGGCAACCCCTTTCAAGGACAGTGTATCTCGCCAGTCACTGCTTAGGGCTACATCAAGAGGAAACAAAACCTAGAGACAGAACTTGAAACTACATTATCGTGTCAAGTTTCAAAAAGCTAGCACAAACCGTGTTTGATTTAGAGTTCCACATACATCTCTCAATATAGGAGAAAACAGAGTGAAACGCCAAAATTCAAACTGTTACTGGAAACGAACGGTTCAACATAGAAGAACGAAATTTGGGGAACCAAGTGGGCTTAGTGTACTGATCATTACCTGAAAGTATCATCCAGTTTGGGTGAAAAAATAGTTGCTGAGATTTCTGGAGATTCGTAATTTTGGGAAGCTTGGCAACCCCTTTCAAGGACAGTGTATCTCGCCAGTCACTGCTTAGGGCTACATCAAGAGGAAACAAAACCTAGAGATAGAACTTGAAACTACATTATCGTGTCAAGTTTCAAGAAGCTAGCACAAACCGTGTTTGACATAGAGTTCCACATACATCTATCAATATAGGAGAAAACAGAGTGAAACGCCAACATTCAAACTGTTACTGTAAACGAACGCTTCAACATAGAAGAACGAAATTTGGGGAACCAAGTGGGCTTAGTGTACTGATCATTACCTGAAAGTATCATCCAGTTTGGGTGAAAAAATAGTTTCTGAGATTTCTGGAGATTCGTAATTTTGGGAAGCTTGGCAACCCCTTTCAAGGACAGTGTATCTCGCCAGTCACTGCTTAGGGCAACATCAAGAGGAAACAAAACCTAGAGACAGAACTTGAAACTACATTATCGTGTCAAGTTTCAAGAAGCTAGCACAAACCGTGTTTGATTTAGAGTTCCACATACGTCTATCAATATAGGAGAAAACAGAGTGAAACGCCAACATTCAAACTGTTACTGGAAACGAACGCTTCAACATAGAAGAACGAAATTTGGGGAACCAAGTGGGCTTAGTGTACTGATCATTACCTGAAAGTATCATCCAGTTTGGGTGAAAAAATAGTTTCTGAGATTTCTGGAGATTCGTAATTTTGGGAAGCTTGGCAACCCCTTTCAAGGACAGTGTATCTCGCCAGTCACTGCTTAGGGCTACATCAAGAGGAAACAAAACCGAGAGATAGAACTTGAAACTACATTATCGTGTCAAGTTTCAAAAAGCTAGCACAAACCGTGTTTGATTTAGAGTTCCACATACATCTATCAATATAGGAGAAAACAGAGTGAAACGCCAACATTCAAACTGTTACTGGAAACGAACGGTTCAACATAGAAGAACGAAATTTGGGGAACCAAGTGGGCTTAGTGTACTGATCATTACCTGAAAGTATCATCCAGTTTGGGTGAAAAAATAGTTTCTGAGATTTCTGGAGATTCGTAATTTTGGGTAGCTTGGCAACCCCTTTCAAGGACAGTGTATCTCGCCAGTCACTGCTTAGGGCTACATCAAGAGGAAACAAAACCTAGAGACAGAACTTGAAACTACATTATCGTGTCACGTTTCAAAAAGCTAGCACAAACCGTGTTTGATTTAGAGTTCCACATACATCTCTCAATATAGGAGAAAACAGAGTGAAACGCCAAAATTCAAACTGTTACTGGAAACGAACGGTTCAACATAGAAGAACGAAATTTGGGGAACCAAGTGGGCTTAGTGTACTGATCATTACCTGAAAGTATCATCCAGTTTGGGTGAAAAAATAGTTTCTGAGATTTCTGGAGATTCGTAATTTTGGGAAGCTTGGCAACCCCTTTCAAGGACAGTGTATCTCGCCAGTCACTGCTTAGGGCTACATCAAGAGGAAACAAAACCTAGAGATAGAACTTGAAACTACATTATCGTGTCAAGTTTCAAGAAGCTAGCACAAACCGTGTTTGATTTAGAGTTCCACATACATCTATCAATATAGGAGAAAACAGAGTGAAACGCCAAAATTCAAACTGTTACTGGAAACGAACGCTTCAACATAGAAGAACGAAATTTGGGGAACCAACTGGGCTTAGTGTACTGATCATTACCTGAAAGTATCATCCAGTTTGGGTGAAAAAATAGTTGCTGAGATTTCTGGAGATTCGTAATTTTGGGTAGCTTGGCAACCCCTTTCAAGGACAGTGTATCTCGCCAGTCACTGCTTAGGGCTACATCAAGAGGAAACAAAACCTAGAGACAGAACTTGAAACTACATTATCGTGTCAAGATTCAAGAAGCTAGCACAAACCGTGTTTGATTTAGAGTTCCACATACGTCTATCAATATAGGAGAAAACAGAGTGAAACGCCAACATTCAAACTGTTACTGGAAACGAACGCTTCCACATAGAAGAACGAAATTTGGGGAACCAAGTGGGCTTAGTGTACTGATCATTACCTGAAAGTATCATCCAGTTTGGGTGAAAAAATAGTTTCTGAGATTTCTGGAGATTCGTAATTTTGGGAAGCTTGGCAACCCCTTTCAAGGACAGTGTATCTCGCCAGTCACTGCTTAGGGCTACATCAATAGGAAACAAAAACGAGAGATAGAACTTGAAACTACATTATCGTGTCAAGTTTCAAGAAGCTAGCACAAACCGTGTTTGATTTAGAGTTCCACATACATCTATCAATATAGGAGAAAACAGAGTGAAACGCCAACATTCAAACTGTTACTGGAAACGAACGGTTCAACATAGAAGAACGAAATTTGGGGAACCAAGTGGGCTTAGTGTACTGATCATTACCTGAAAGTATCATCCAGTTTGGGTGAAAAAATAGTTGCTGAGATTTCTGGAGATTCGCAATTTTGGGTAGCTTGGCAACCCCTTTCAAGGACAGTGTATCTCGCCAGTCACTGCTTAGGGCTACATCAAGAGGAAACAAAACCTAGAGACAGAACTTGAAACTACATTATGGTGTCAAGTTTCAAAAAGCTAGCACAAACCGTGTTTGATTTAGAGTTCCACATACATCTCTCAATATAGGAGAAAACAGAGTGAAACGCCAAAATTCAAACTGTTACTGGAAACGAACGGTTCAACATAGAAGAACGAAATTTGGGGAACCAAGTGGGCTTAGTGTACTGATCATTACCTGAAAGTATCATCCAGTTTGGGTGAAAAAATAGTTGCTGAGATTTCTGGAGATTCGTAATTTTGGGAAGCTTGGCAACCCCTTTCAAGGACAGTGTATCTCGCCAGTCACTGCTTAGGGCTACATCAATAGGAAACAAAACCGAGAGATAGAACTTGAAACTACATTATCGTGTCAAGTTTCAAGAAGCTAGCACAAACCGTGTTTGATTTAGAGTTCCACATACATCTATCAATATAGGAGAAAACAGAGTGAAACGCCAACATTCAAACTGTTACTGGAAACGAACGGTTCAACATAGAAGAACGAAATTTGGGGAACCAAGTGGGCTTAGTGTACTGATCATTACCTGAAAGTATCATCCAGTTTGGGTGAAAAAATAGTTGCTGAGATTTCTGGAGATTCGCAATTTTGGGTAGCTTGGCAACCCCTTTCAAGGACAGTGTATCTCGCCAGTCACTGCTTAGGGCTACATCAAGAGGAAACAAAACCTAGAGACAGAACTTGAAACTACATTATCGTGTCAAGTTTCAAAAAGCTAGCACAAACCGTGTTTGATTTAGAGTTCCACATACATCTCTCAATATAGGAGAAAACAGAGTGAAACGCCAAAATTCAAACTGTTACTGGAAACGAACGGTTCAACATAGAAGAACGAAATTTGGGGAACCAAGTGGGCTTAGTGTACTGATCATTACCTGAAAGTATCATCCAGTTTGGGTGAAAAAATAGTTGCTGAGATTTCTGGAGATTCGTAATTTTGGGAAGCTTGGCAACCCCTTTCAAGGACAGTGTATCTCGCCAGTCACTGCTTAGGGCTACATCAAGAGGAAACAAAACCTAGAGATAGAACTTGAAACTACATTATCGTGTCAAGTTTCAAGAAGCTAGCACAAACCGTGTTTGACATAGAGTTCCACATACATCTATCAATATAGGAGAAAACAGAGTGAAACGCCAACATTCAAACTGTTACTGGAAACGAACGCTTCAACATAGAAGAACGAAATTTGGGGAACCAAGTGGGCTTAGTGTACTGATCATTACCTGAAAGTATCATCCAGTTTGGGTGAAAAAATAGTTTCTGAGATTTCTGGAGATTCGTAATTTTGGGAAGCTTGGCAACCCCTTTCAAGGACAGTGTATCTCGCCAGTCACTGCTTAGGGCAACATCAAGAGGAAACAAAACCTAGAGACAGAACTTGAAACTACATTATCGTGTCAAGTTTCAAGAAGCTAGCACAAACCGTGTTTGATTTAGAGTTCCACATACGTCTATCAATATAGGAGAAAACAGAGTGAAACGCCAACATTCAAACTGTTACTGGAAACGAACGCTTCAACATAGAAGAACGAAATTTGGGGAACCAAGTGGGCTTAGTGTACTGATCATTACCTGAAAGTATCATCCAGTTTGGGTGAAAAAATAGTTTCTGAGATTTCTGGAGATTCGTAATTTTGGGAAGCTTGGCAACCCCTTTCAAGGACAGTGTATCTCGCCAGTCACTGCTTAGGGCAACATCAAGAGGAAACAAAACCTAGAGACAGAACTTGAAACTACATTATCGTGTCAAGTTTCAAGAAGCTAGCACAAACCGTGTTTGATTTAGACTTCCACATACGTCTATCAATATAGGAGAAAACAGAGTGAAACGCCAACATTCAAACTGTTACTGGAAACGAACGCTTCAACATAGAAGAACGAAATTTGGGGAACCAAGTGGGCTTAGTGTACTGATCATTTCCTGAAAGTATCATCCAGTTTGGGTGAAAAAATAGTTTCTGAGATTTCTGGAGATTCGTAATTTTGGGAAGCTTGGCAACCCCTTTCAAGGACAGTGTATCTCGCCAGTCACTGCTTAGGGCTACATCAAGAGGAAACAAAACCTAGAGATAGAACTTGAAACTACATTATCGTGTCAAGTTTCAAGAAGCTAGCACAAACCGTGTTTGACATAGAGTTCCACATACATCTATCAATATAGGAGAAAACAGAGTGAAACGCCAACATTCAAACTGTTACTGTAAACGAACGCTTCAACATAGAAGAACGAAATTTGGGGAACCAAGTGGGCTTAGTGTACTGATCATTACCTGAAAGTATCATCCAGTTTGGGTGAAAAAATAGTTTCTGAGATTTCTGGAGATTCGTAATTTTGGGAAGCTTGGCAACCCCTTTCAAGGACAGTGTATCTCGCCAGTCACTGCTTAGGGCTACATCAAGAGGAAACAAAACCTAGAGACAGAACTTGAAACTACATTACCGTGTCAAGTTTCAAAAAGCTAGCACAAACCGTGTTTGATTTAGAGTTCCACATACATCTATCAATATAGGAGAAAACAGAGTGAAACGCCAACATTCAAACTGTTACTGGAAACGAACGGTTCAACATAGAAGAACGAAATTTGGGGAACCAAGTGGGCTTAGTGTACTGATCATTACCTGAAAGTATCATCCAGTTTGGGTGAAAAAATAGTTTCTGAGATTTCTGGAGATTCGTAATTTTGGGAAGCTTGGCAACCCCTTTCAAGGACAGTGTATCTCGCCAGTCACTGCTTAGGGCTACATCAAGAGGAAACAAAACCTAGAGATAGAACTTGAAACTACATTATCGTGTCAAGTTTCAAGAAGCTAGCACAAACCGTGTTTGACATAGAGTTCCACATACATCTATCAATATAGGAGAAAACAGAGTGAAACGCCAAAATTCAAACTGTTACTGGAAACGAACGGTTCAACATAGAAGAACGAAATTTGGGGAACCAAGTGGGCTTAGTGTACTGATCATTACCTGAAAGTATCATCCAGTTTGGGTGAAAAAATAGTTTCTGAGATTTCTGGAGATTCGTAATTTTGGGTAGCTTGGCAACCCCTTTCAAGGACAGTGTATCTCGCCAGTCACTGCTTAGGGCTACATCAAGAGGAAACAAAACCTAGAGACAGAACTTGAAACTACATTATCGTGTCAAGTTTCAAGAAGCTAGCACAAACCGTGTTTGATTTAGAGTTCCACATACGTCTATCAATATAGGAGAAAACAGAGTGAAACGCCAACATTCAAACTGTTACTGGAAACGAACGGTTCAACATAGAAGAACGAAATTTGGGGAACCAAGTGGGCTTAGTGTACTGATCATTACCTGAAAGTATCATCCAGTTTGGGTGAAAAAATAGTTTCTGAGATTTCTGGAGATTCGTAATTTTGGGAAGCTTGGCAACCCCTTTCAAGGACAGTGTATCTCGCCAGTCACTGCTTAGGGCTACATCAAGAGGAAACAAAACCGAGAGATAGAACTTGAAACTACATTATCGTGTCAAGTTTCAAGAAGCTAGCACAAACCGTGTTTGATTTAGAGTTCCACATACATCTATTAATATAGGAGAAAACAGAGTGAAACGCCAACATTCAAACTGTTACTGGAAACGAACGGTTCAACATAGAAGAACGAAATTTGGGGAACCAAGTGGGCTTAGTGTACTGATCATTACCTGAAAGTATCATCCAGTTTGGGTGAAAAAATAGTTGCTGAGATTTCTGGAGATTCGTAATTTTGGGTAGCTTGGCAACCCCTTTCAAGGACAGTGTATCTCGCCAGTCACTGCTTAGGGCTACATCAAGAGGAAACAAAACCTAGAGACAGAACTTGAAACTACATTATCGTGTCAAGTTTCAAAAAGCTAGCACAAACCGTGTTTGATTTAGAGTTCCACATACATCTCTCAATATAGGAGAAAACAGAGTGAAACGCCAAAATTCAAACTGTTACTGGAAACGAACGGTTCAACATAGAAGAACGAAATTTGGGGAACCAAGTGGGCTTAGTGTACTGATCATTACCTGAAAGTATCATCCAGTTTGGGTGAAAAAATAGTTTCTGAGATTTCTGGAGATTCGTAATTTTGGGAAGCTTGGCAACCCCTTTCAAGGACAGTGTATCTCGCCAGTCACTGCTTAGGGCTACATCAAGAGGAAACAAAACCGAGAGATAGAACTTGAAACTACATTATCGTGTCAAGTTTCAAGAAGCTAGCACAAACCGTGTTTGATTTAGAGTTCCACATACATCTATCAATATAGGAGAAAACAGAGTGAAACGCCAACATTCAAACTGTTACTGGAAACGAACGGTTCAACATAGAAGAACGAAATTTGGGGAACCAAGTGGGCTTAGTGTACTGATCATTACCTGAAAGTATCATCCAGTTTGGGTGAAAAAATAGTTGCTGAGATTTCTGGAGATTCGTAATTTTGGGTAGCTTGGCAACCCCTTTCAAGGACAGTGTATCTCGCCAGTCACTGCTTAGGGCTACATCAAGAGGAAACAAAACCTAGAGACAGAACTTGAAACTACATTATCGTGTCAAGTTTCAAGAAGCTAGCACAAACCGTGTTTGATTTAGAGTTCCACATACGTCTATCAATATAGGAGAAAGCAGAGTGAAACGCCAACATTCAAACTGTTACTGGAAACGAACGCTTCAACATAGAAGAACGAAATTTGGGGAACCAAGTGGGCTTAGTGTACTGATCATTACCTGAAAGTATCATCCAGTTTGGGTGAAAAAATAGTTTCTGAGATTTCTGGAGATTCGTAATTTTGGGAAGCTTGGCAACCCCTTTCAAGGACAGTGTATCTCGCCAGTCACTGCTTAGGGCTACATCAAGAGGAAACAAACCTAGAGACAGAACTTGAAACTACATTATCGTGTCAAGTTTCAAGAAGCTAGCACAAACCGTGTTTGACATAGAGTTCCACATACATCTATCAATATAGGAGAAAACAGAGTGAAACGCCAACATTCAAACTGTTACTGGAAACGAACGCTTCAACATAGAAGAACGAAATTTGGGGAACCAAGTGGGCTTAGTGTACTGATCATTACCTGAAAGTATCATCCAGTTTGGGTGAAAAAATAGTTTCTGAGATTTCTGGAGATTCGTAATTTTGGGAAGCTTGGCAACCCCTTTCAAGGACAGTGTATCTCGCCAGTCACTGCTTAGGGCAACATCAAGAGGAAACAAAACCTAGAGACAGAACTTGAAACTACATTATCGTGTCAAGTTTCAAGAAGCTAGCACAAACCGTGTTTGATTTAGAGTTCCACATACGTCTATCAATATAGGAGAAAACAGAGTGAAACGCCAACATTCAAACTGTTACTGGAAACGAACGCTTCAACATAGAAGAACGAAATTTGGGGAACCAAGTGGGCTTAGTGTACTGATCATTACCTGAAAGTATCATCCAGTTTGGGTGAAAAAATAGTTTCTGAGATTTCTGGAGATTCGTAATTTTGGGAAGCTTGGCAACCCCTTTCAAGGACAGTGTATCTCGCCAGTCACTGCTTAGGGCTACATCAAGAGGAAACAAAACCGAGAGATAGAACTTGAAACTACATTATCGTGTCAAGTTTCAAAAAGCTAGCACAAACCGTGTTTGATTTAGAGTTCCACATACATCTATCGATATAGGAGAAAACAGAGTGAAACGCCAACATTCAAACTGTTACTGGAAACGAACGGTTCAACATAGAAGAACGAAATTTGGGGAACCAAGTGGGCTTAGTGTACTGATCATTACCTGAAAGTATCATCCAGTTTGGGTGAAAAAATAGTTGCTGAGATTTCTGGAGATTCGTAATTTTGGGTAGCTTGGCAACCCCTTTCAAGGACAGTGTATCTCGCCAGTCACTGCTTAGGGCTACATCAAGAGGAAACAAAACCTAGAGACAGAACTTGAAACTACATTATCGTGTCACGTTTCAAAAAGCTAGCACAAACCGTGTTTGATTTAGAGTTCCACATACATCTCTCAATATAGGAGAAAACAGAGTGAAACGCCAAAATTCAAACTGTTACTGGAAACGAACGGTTCAACATAGAAGAACGAAATTTGGGGAACCAAGTGGGCTTAGTGTACTGATCATTACCTGAAAGTATCATCCAGTTTGGGTGAAAAAATAGTTTCTGAGATTTCTGGAGATTCGTAATTTTGGGAAGCTTGGCAACCCCTTTCAAGGACAGTGTATCTCGCCAGTCACTGCTTAGGGCTACATCAAGAGGAAACAAAACCTAGAGATAGAACTTGAAACTACATTATCGTGTCAAGTTTCAAGAAGCTAGCACAAACCGTGTTTGATTTAGAGTTCCACATACATCTATCAATATAGGAGAAAACAGAGTGAAACGCCAAAATTCAAACTGTTACTGGAAACGAACGCTTCAACATAGAAGAACGAAATTTGGGGAACCAACTGGGCTTAGTGTACTGATCATTACCTGAAAGTATCATCCAGTTTGGGTGAAAAAATAGTTGCTGAGATTTCTGGAGATTCGTAATTTTGGGTAGCTTGGCAACCCCTTTCAAGGACAGTGTATCTCGCCAGTCACTGCTTAGGGCTACATCAAGAGGAAACAAAACCTAGAGACAGAACTTGAAACTACATTATCGTGTCAAGTTTCAAGAAGCTAGCACAAACCGTGTTTGATTTAGAGTTCCACATACGTCTATCAATATAGGAGAAAACAGAGTGAAACGCCAACATTCAAACTGTTACTGGAAACGAACGCTTCCACATAGAAGAACGAAATTTGGGGAACCAAGTGGGCTTAGTGTACTGATCATTACCTGAAAGTATCATCCAGTTTGGGTGAAAAAATAGTTGCTGAGATTTCTGGAGATTCGTAATTTTGGGAAGCTTGGCAACCCCTTTCAAGGACAGTGTATCTCGCCAGTCACTGCTTAGGGCTACATCAAGAGGAAACAAAACCTCGAGATAGAACTTGAAACTACATTATCGTGTCAAGTTTCCAAAAGCTAGCACAAACCGTGTTTGATTTAGAGTTCCACATACATCTATCAATATAGGAGAAAACAGAGTGAAACGCCAACATTCAAACTGTTACTGGAAACGAACGCTTCAACATAGAAGAACGAAATTTGGGGAACCAAGTGGGCTTAGTGTACTGATCATTACCTGAAAGTATCATCCAGTTTGGGTGAAAAAATAGTTGCTGAGATTTCTGGAGATTCGCAATTTTGGGTAGCTTGGCAACCCCTTTCAAGGACAGTGTATCTCGCCAGTCACTGCTTAGGGCTACATCAAGAGGAAACAAAACCTAGAGACAGAACTTGAAACTACATTATCGTGTCAAGTTTCAAAAAGCTAGCACAAACCGTGTTTGATTTAGAGTTCCACATACATCTCTCAATATAGGAGAAAACAGAGTGAAACGCCAAAATTCAAACTGTTACTGGAAACGAACGGTTCAACATAGAAGAACGAAATTTGGGGAACCAAGTGGGCTTAGTGTACTGATCATTACCTGAAAGTATCATCCAGTTTGGGTGAAAAAATAGTTGCTGAGATTTCTGGAGATTCGTAATTTTGGGAAGCTTGGCAACCCCTTTCAAGGACAGTGTATCTCGCCAGTCACTGCTTAGGGCTACATCAAGAGGAAACAAACCTAGAGACAGAACTTGAAACTACATTATCGTGTCAAGTTTCAAGAAGCTAGCACAAACCGTGTTTGACATAGAGTTCCACATACATCTATCAATATAGGAGAAAACAGAGTGAAACGCCAACATTCAAACTGTTACTGGAAACGAACGCTTCAACATAGAAGAACGAAATTTGGGGAACCAAGTGGGCTTAGTGTACTGATCATTACCTGAAAGTATCATCCAGTTTGGGTGAAAAAATAGTTTCTGAGATTTCTGGAGATTCGTAATTTTGGGAAGCTTGGCAACCCCTTTCAAGGACAGTGTATCTCGCCAGTCACTGCTTAGGGCAACATCAAGATGAAACAAAACCTAGAGACAGAACTTGAAACTACATTATCGTGTCAAGTTTCAAGAAGCTAGCACAAACCGTGTTTGATTTAGAGTTCCACATACGTCTATCAATATAGGAGAAAACAGAGTGAAACGCCAACATTCAAACTGTTACTGGAAACGAACGCTTCAACATAGAAGAACGAAATTTGGGGAACCAAGTGGGCTTAGTGTACTGATCATTACCTGAAAGTATCATCCAGTTTGGGTGAAAAAATAGTTTCTGAGATTTCTGGAGATTCGTAATTTTGGGAAGCTTGGCAACCCCTTTCAAGGACAGTGTATCTCGCCAGTCACTGCTTAGGGCTACATCAAGAGGAAACAAAACCGACAGATAGAACTTGAAACTACATTATCGTGTCAAGTTTCAAGAAGCTAGCACAAACCGTGTTTGATTTAGAGTTCCACATACATCTATCAATATAGGAGAAAACAGAGTGAAACGCCAACATTCAAACTGTTACTGGAAACGAACGGTTCAACATAGAAGAACGAAATTTGGGGAACCAAGTGGGCTTAGTGTACTGATCATTACCTGAAAGTATCATCCAGTTTGGGTGAAAAAATAGTTTCTGAGATTTCTGGAGATTCGTAATTTTGGGAAGCTTGGCAACCCCTTTCAAGGACAGTGTATCTCGCCAGTCACTGCTTAGGGCTACATCAAGAGGAAACAAAACCTAGAGATAGAACTTGAAACTACATTATCGTGTCAAGTTTCAAGAAGCTAGCACAAACCGTGTTTGATTTAGAGTTCCACATACATCTATCAATATAGGAGAAAACAGAGTGAAACGCCAAAATTCAAACTGTTACTGGAAACGAACGCTTCAACATAGAAGAACGAAATTTGGGGAACCAACTGGGCTTAGTGTACTGATCATTACCTGAAAGTATCATCCAGTTTGGGTGAAAAAATAGTTGCTGAGATTTCTGGAGATTCGTAATTTTGGGTAGCTTGGCAACCCCTTTCAAGGACAGTGTATCTCGCCAGTCACTGCTTAGGGCTACATCAAGAGGAAACAAAACCTAGAGACAGAACTTGAAACTACATTATCGTGTCAAGTTTCAAGAAGCTAGCACAAACCGTGTTTGATTTAGAGTTCCACATACGTCTATCAATATAGGAGAAAACAGAGTGAAACGCCAACATTCAAACTGTTACTGGAAACGAATGCTTCCACATAGAAGAACGAAATTTGGGGAACCAAGTGGGCTTAGTGTACTGATCATTACCTGAAAGTATCATCCAGTTTGGGTGAAAAAATAGTTTCTGAGATTTCTGGAGATTCGTAATTTTGGGAAGCTTGGCAACCCCTTTCAAGGACAGTGTATCTCGCCAGTCACTGCTTAGGGCTACATCAAGAGGAAACAAAACCGAGAGATAGAACTTGAAACTACATTATCGTGTCAAGTTTCAAGAAGCTAGCACAAACCGTGTTTGATTTAGAGTTCCACATACATCTATCAATATAGGAGAAAACAGAGTGAAACGCCAACATTCAAACTGTTACTGGAAACGAACGCTTCAACATAGAAGAACGAAATTTGGGGAACCAAGTGGGCTTAGTGTACTGATCATTACCTGAAAGTATCATCCAGTTTGGGTGAAAAAATAGTTGCTGAGATTTCTGGAGATTCGTAATTTTGGGTAGCTTGGCAACCCCTTTCAAGGACAGTGTATCTCGCCAGTCACTGCTTAGGGCTACATCAAGAGGAAACAAAACCTAGAGACAGAACTTGAAACTACATTATCGTGTCACGTTTCAAAAAGCTAGCACAAACCGTGTTTGATTTAGAGTTCCACATACATCTCTCAATATAGGAGAAAACAGAGTGAAACGCCAAAATTCAAACTGTTACTGGAAACGAACGGTTCAACATAGAAGAACGAAATTTGGGGAACCAAGTGGGCTTAGTGTACTGATCATTACCTGAAAGTATCATCCAGTTTGGGTGAAAAAATAGTTTCTGAGATTTCTGGAGATTCGTAATTTTGGGAAGCTTGGCAACACCTTTCAAGGACAGTGTATCTCGCCAGTCACTGCTTAGGGCTACATCAAGAGGAAACAAAACCTAGAGATAGAACTTGAAACTACATTATCGTGTCAAGTTTCAAGAAGCTAGCACAAACCGTGTTTGATTTAGAGTTCCACATACATCTATCAATATAGGAGAAAACAGAGTGAAACGCCAAAATTCAAACTGTTACTGGAAACGAACGCTTCAACATAGAAGAACGAAATTTGGGGAACCAACTGGGCTTAGTGTACTGATCATTACCTGAAAGTATCATCCAGTTTGGGTGAAAAAATAGTTGCTGAGATTTCTGGAGATTCGTAATTTTGGGTAGCTTGGCAAACCCTTTCAAGGAAAGTGTATCTCGCCAGTCACTGCTTAGGGCTACATCAAGAGGAAACAAAACCTAGAGACAGAACTTGAAACTACATTATCGTGTCAAGTTTCAAGAAGCTAGCACAAACCGTGTTTGATTTAGAGTTCCACATACGTCTATCAATATAGGAGAAAACAGAGTGAAACGCCAACATTCAAACTGTTACTGGAAACGAACGCTTCCACATAGAAGAACGAAATTTGGGGAACCAAGTGGGCTTAGTGTACTGATCATTACCTGAAAGTATCATCCAGTTTGGGTGAAAAAATAGTTTCTGAGATTTCTGGAGATTCGTAATTTCGGGAAGCTTGGCAACCCCTTTCAAGGACAGTGTATCTCGCCAGTCACTGCTTAGGGCTACATCAAGAGGAAACAAAACCGAGAGATAGAACTTGAAACTACATTATCGTGTCAAGTTTCAAGAAGCTAGCACAAACCGTGTTTGATTTAGAGTTCCACATACATCTATCAATATAGGAGAAAACAGAGTGAAACGCCAACATTCAAACTGTTACTGGAAACGAACGGTTCAACATAGAAGAACGAAATTTGGGGAACCAAGTGGGCTTAGTGTACTGATCATTACCTGAAAGTATCATCCAGTTTGGGTGAAAAAATAGTTGCTGAGATTTCTGGAGATTCGCAATTTTGGGTAGCTTGGCAACCCCTTTCAAGGACAGTGTATCTCGCCAGTCACTGCTTAGGGCTACATCAAGAGGAAACAAAACCTAGAGACAGAACTTGAAACTACATTATCGTGTCAAGTTTCAAAAAGCTAGCACAAACCGTGTTTGATTTAGAGTTCCACATACATCTCTCAATATAGGAGAAAACAGAGTGAAACGCCAAAATTCAAACTGTTACTGGAAACGAACGGTTCAACATAGAAGAACGAAATTTGGGGAACCAAGTGGGCTTAGTGTACTGATCATTACCTGAAAGTATCATCCAGTTTGGGTGAAAAAATAGTTGCTGAGATTTCTGGAGATTCGTAATT